>NW_026534344.1:27653-27746 GCF_026225885.1 Hylaeus anthracinus | reverse complement strand
CTCTCTCTCTCTCTCTCTCTCTCTCTCTCTCTCTCTCTCTCTCTCTCACACACACACACACACACACACACACACACACACACACACACACAC
>NW_026534344.1:16147-27253 GCF_026225885.1 Hylaeus anthracinus | reverse complement strand
CACACACACACACACACACACACACACACACACACACACACACACACACACACACACACACACACACACTTACGCGCGCGCGCACACATACACACACATCACACACACTTACGCGCGCGCGCGCACACACACACACACTCCACCCCCTACCTCCCACCCCCAACCACCCAAAAACAACAAACTCATTATTCACTTACCGTATTTTATACCTACCTACTCTACTTACCTACACACCCTATTTATAAAAAACATAATATCGAGGATATAATAATAATAATTAATATTAACGAATATAATAAGGATGATATTGCTAATCAATACTGAGTGGGTTTTTTGTGACACGATAAACGTTTCACTATAAATTCTGGTTTTCCTTCGAAATTATAATAAAGGAAGATTAATTAAACATATGTAAGACAGGCAGGTAGGAAGCAAGCAAAAAAAAAAATAATAAAAATGTAAGAAAGAAAAGAAAGTAAGAAAGAAGGAAATAACGAACGAACGAACGAACGATATAAAAAGAGTGTAAAAGTTCAACTTGCGGGGGCAAGGAAGCATAACTGGCAAAAGCGGAAGCAGTTCACGGTGACGAGACTTTAGACTGATCTAGGTACTAGCGTTACGATATTGGCCCTGCCCCAGCTTCGAGGCGCCCCAACAATATTATATCACTTACCCTTCGCTATTTTATACTTTGACCGGTGTGGCAGCTGGGGTGCCTGGGGGGGTTATCGGTCGCATTTAGGATAATGCACCACTGTGGCTGACGATGCTGTAGCCGCAAGCGCGCCCTTTTACCCGGTCATTGCCCTAATTCGCGGCACACATCCTTGGGAACTTGACTCTTTTTGGTTGGCCCGTGTCAGGCGGATGTTGTGTGATTTTTGGGTCGATCAATTTATGTTAATAGCGACCCAAAGACGTGTTTTTTTTTAATTATATATAAATATATTATATATTATATTCCTGCGAATATGCATTTTGTGACGTGATGTTATTTAGCACTAACGAGGAGAAACAAATTACAAAAATGGAACTATTGTACGAGATGAAAAATGATAACAAAAGAAACAAACAAGCATTATTGTACGTAAACAACACTATTCACACGAACGTATACATATACGGTTTATGTTTCTCGCGCCACATTGCCACGTGTCAGCTCCACGGCTAAAAACGAACGACAAATTCCTTAAAACGACCAAATTCTTCTTATCGTTGATAATTGCGTTTTTCAAATTTTTCTTTTTAATTATTCACCTTCCAATTGCTTTGCTTTTATTCTATAATTTTTTTTCTTAATTCCCGCGATTTTTTAAAAGTTGCCCCTAATTTTAGTGTGACGTAGTTGAACGTAATGATTATTGATGAATTTAAAAACGATGTTAAAAATGGTTCCTTTTTCGGGCTAGGAGCTTGATTTAAAGTGTCAAAGATTTTTGTGTATGACCAGATGTATTCTACATGTCTCAATAAACAGTTGTATGTGAATTACCTTTCTTAAACAGGTGCTACTTTTATTTCACACCCTCGACATTGTAAATCGCTGGAATAATAGTTTTAAGAATAGCGTTTAATTAGAATAGCTACATTCTTTTACCGTTCATTGTGTTATCTAAGGATATTAAAACACGATTCACGGAATAATTCATTCGTGTTTATATTGTTTTTAGTGCCTTCATCATCTTTTCTATACATCTATGTAGTTGAAAATATGTATATGAAGATTTAATTAAGTATTAGAGGTGGAAATAAATGCTGTGTCTTTCCAAGCTTTGCTTGACATTTATTATTTACATTTGCTACTTAAAAGAATAACCATACAAGTTTTAATCTTTTCTCAGCCACGCATTCCAAGGGAGAGTACGTATAGTTATAAAATCAAATTTCAAAGGAATCTGTGTAAAGGCTCAGAATTCATTTTTCCGCCCAACATTAGACTTTTCTCTTTACACGAAACTACCCCCCAAACATATGTATTTGACCTACTAGCGAAAATGGTTCTCCATTAGTAGGACACGTGAAATATTTTAATGAATTCGCTGAGAGTACGATAAATGTATCGAAATGAATTTACAACCGAGTTTAACAAATATGAAAAGCGTGCATTTAATATTTGATTCGATGTTCTTTTTAGGTTTCGTTGTATCCTCGATGGAATCTCCCACCACGGTACTGCCCACCCTCGAACCAGTGGCGCGCCAGTGGCGCCTTTCGTCCCGATAGTAGGGCGTGTTGGGGTGGCAGTATCTCCGTAGCGCTGACAGAGATTAGGGGTTGCTTAACGTCGCGTATCTATCGTGCCGCTCTGCCACCCTTTTCTCCTCCTCACTTCTCACATTTCCTATTTTCTTCGCACACGTACACACAAGCGCGCACGCACGCACACACACACACACGCGCGCGCGCGTGCAAGCAAGCACATTCGAAGGAACGTACAAATACACACACGCAAAGTCCTTATTTCTCTCTTATTCGCAACGTAAAATTGCGAACAGATGGTGCTGTGTCGATTTCATTTCTACGGTGCGGTCACCTTCGGTATAGCGCGAGCCGTGTTGCCATGAGATTTCGAAAGATTGGTTAACGCGTCGACAAACAGTTTGTGCGCGTATATATTCCACGAGGAATATTATTTCAATAGAGCTGATAACCCTCGACGTTTGTCGTTTGTTTATTTTGTGAGATTCGGTAAACATGATTCTGAGAAATTGCAGTGTAAAGCAAAGTGCGTATTTATAATAAATTCGAGTGCTACGCAGCAGAGGACATTCGAGAATCCTCTCAACGTCATCTCATCGCGTCGTTCGCACTGCAGGTTCATGCAAGACATTGTCAAGTATCGGATAATGTTTCAATCCATCTCGGACTATTCTCCTCTCGAGGTATGTACTCACATGCGTATCGTTACATACCATCTAGGGTTACGGATAGAGTCAGATTTGGTACGCCTCTAACACCCTTTGTATTCTACTAGTATTTCGATTGATACGAATCATGACTTTCGAACAGACAGTTGATACGGTATTTGCACTCGTTTCATCGTCGATCGGTAACTGGACACCTTACAATCTGTATTTTGTCGATTAGAAAGGTTTTCTGGTCAATGTTTGTGCAATATTTCATAATATTCCTATAATAATATAATAAGGGGAATATACGATGCCGCCTTAGTAATATCGTAGAGAACAAAGTATTTTAGTTACCGTGGCAGAAAGTCGACTAGTAGGATACCAGACGGTAAGACAGGTGTTGACAGTCAATATTTTGTTGTCACACATTTCTTACTAATTTTACTTCCTATAGTTTCCTTTTATTAAATCATGTTTAGAAACCTATTATATTATTATACATATTATGTATCTGTATTTTGTTGTGACACATTTCGATTCAACGACACTTTCTACCCCAATTCTTCAACTGTTTTACCGACTTTACTTTCCTTTTATTAAATTATATTTCAAAGGAAGAGAACAACAAAATATCAGTTTATACCTATACAGGGTGTCCCAAAAGTCGGGGAGGAGCCGGAAATGGGGGGTAGCTGAGACGATTCTGAACAACAATTTTCTTTGCAAAAATGTCGGATGGGGCTTCGTTAAGGAGATATTAAGAGAAAACCCCGACCAATCAGAGCGCGCGTAGTCCGTTCGAGCGGCCGCGGTAGCAAAGGCTACGCACTAGGCGGCAGCGTCAATGTCCTTCGATGCACGTCGAGTCACTTGTTCGCGTACAAGCGCGACCGCCAGCGCGTAGAGCCTTCGCTACCGCGGTCGCTCCAACGGTCTACGCGCGCTCTGATTGGTCGGGGTTTTCGCTTAATATCACCTTAACGAAGCCCCATCCGACATTTTTGCAAAGGAAATTGTTGTTTAGAATCGTCTCAGCTACCCCCCATTTCCGGCTCCTTCCCGAGTTTTGCGACACCCTGTATGTATACTATACTAATACATGTACTTGTCGATCAAAATCAAACAACATTTTGCCCTCAAAATGTATAAATTTGAACCCAGCAGGGAGTAGAAATAAATTTAAGACACGTACACGTATCTAGACATATGTGTTCTGTTGAACAGGGAGGGAGGGCGGTGACCCGATATCTACTCTCATTGTTCTCTGTTTTCTCGTTTTTTATTTATTTTATTTTTTATTTTTTTTTGCTTTTTGCTTTTTTATTTTTTTATTTTTTTATTTTTTATTTTTTTGTTTTTTATTTTATATTTTTTATTTTTTATTTTTTATTTTTTATTTGAGAAAACTTTAAAGGTGTATAAAAACCGAACGAATAGAGTTCGTTCTAAAAGTGGTCCACTTGCGCGTTCAGACGAAGGGGGTTGAACATCACTCGTAAGATTGTACATCGGTCGTATAACCGGAGGTGTGGCGAGTCGTATTGTTCCTAAATCGTCGACAATTTATGCAATTTGTGACACGCGTTTTATCTATTTATGAACGAGTTGCGAAATCGTTTATTTCCCTGTAACACTGCCACGTTGGTTGGACGAGTTGAACTCTATCGTATTTTGAACAGAAGCTTTAAAGAATTAGATAACTGTTGAGAGTATTTGATAGAAAACAAAGATTTCGTTTGTAGAGATGTTCGAAATTGGAATCACGCGTGGACGTAGGGGGAGGTTAGTCTGTTGTAACTCAGTGGCGTACAATAAGGGTGTGCACAGACTCTTCAGAGTAGATATGGGTAAAAGTTTTGTACTTAAATAAAAATTTGTATAAAACTTGGTTGGCATAACTTTTAATGGAACAGATGTTGAGACAAATTCCTGTACAGAGATAAATAGCAGTTTATTCTTTCTTATTAGGGATTGAAATGAATTCTGGGCCTTGGTATAAATGTATTCCAATGTCCATCGGCTCGCGATTCGACTTGATACTTGATACTCTGCGATAATCCGGTTGAGGAATTTAAAAGGTTTATGCGTTCGAAAAAAAAAAAAAGGACAAGTAATAAATATATGTACACGTTTAATCTTTAAACTTGTAAAGAATCAAATACGAGCACAGAGTTAATTTCTGTACGTGTAATATACGGGGTATAAAGTGCAGGATTAACCCAGGTCTGGAAGGGCGCTGGAATCGCTGATTACGCCATTGTCGTTAGTGCAGAAACCGTCGTTTATCGCTGGAGGCGCTGCTATTGACCATCTTTCTATCCTTCTCCAAACTCAGGGGTGCGGTTCTAAACTCGACGAGCTTTTTTCCCTCTTTTACTTTAACCGTAACATTCCGTTGCATCGTGTCGCAGCAACGGGAACAACAAATAGAATACTTCTGCCAACGTTACAACATCGTATTACATAACGAAGGATCTCGTAAGATGAAACGAGCACGGTTCGAGGGTGTGGCAAATTACAACGAACGGCACGTGTCTGTTGTCGACTTGTAATACTGTTTCCTTCCACGTTTGCGCGATATTTTCCTCGAACCCTTTTATATGGATCCATCTGTTTGCGAGTCCTTGGCACACTAAAACCAGTGTACAGGGTGAACGTACCATTGAAGGCAATTTAAATTATAAATACAAGTTTTTGATTGCAATCGTGCAGACCTCGATCCGTCAGATCGCGCTCCCAATACACAGACATGATCGTTATTTGATAAATAAATTGTCCTTGGTGTCACGATGTTAAAATTGGACGAATAAATCGCGTTGATTTTCTCAAGACTTTAACAATCGATCTAAAAGTTTCTCCTAGAATTCGATTAATTTCGAAGATAATTGCGGCTCGAGTTTTACTTTTAGTTTTACTTTTAGTTTTACTTTTAGTTTTAGTTTTAGTTTTAGTTTTAGTTTTAGTTTTAGTTTTAGTTTTAGTCTTAGTCTTAGTCTTAGTCTTAGTCTTAGTCTTAGTCTTAGTCTTAGTCTTAGTCTTAGTCTTAGTCTTAGTTTTAGTTTTAGTTTTAGTTTTAGTGAGTGACACAAGGCGTGTAGCAGCAGTGATCTAAAGGATCTGACGCGTGTGTTTACAGATGATCTTCAGGATCGATTTTTCGTGTTCTTCCTGTGCGTGGAATAGAGACTGACGATATGGTAAAGTCCCTGTTGTCACTATTTACATTCTACCTAGGATTACTCAGGGTGATGCGTGAATTTGATGAAAGTTTAACCGAAATGTGTATTTTCTTAGGATGCAGTATGGCTTCGGTACTCTGGCATGCTTCTGGGAATAGTTTCGTTTCTCCCGCCTTTATCTTGTTCCTGCTGCTTTGTCCTCGCAACAGTACAGGTAAGTGAAACGATTAATACCTTCTCTCTCTTTCCATTTCCCTCTTATCCTTTCATCGAACAGACTCCAACTTTTTTAATCACAGGACACTTTTCGCCTCGGAATATATTTATCGAACACTTGCGAGGGAAAGCGGTATAAGTTAAGTAAAATAATTATTTATCGCTTCGATAGTCAAGTTTCGTTGAAACTCGTAATTTATTTCGACCAAGATACATATCCTTTATTGAATACAAATTTGGATAGATAGTTTTCGTTGAAAGGTACATGATCGTAACGTAATAGGGTAAGGTGACGAGTAAGGTAAAACAATTAATTGCGTAATCATTGGGAATGTCTTTATAATTAATACCTAAATAATTTTAAAGCAGAGCTGGGCCTTCCATTAAATTGTTGAATTAATTACTGCTCCAACAAAGTCATTTCTCCGTCGATCGTTGTCCTATATTTTCATTATAATAATTTTGCCCAATTTCTGGCTAAATTAAACGGTCGCGTTCCCACCTTCCGAGACACAGTCGTGTAACAGAAATTACGTTTGCGTTTCCACGATATATTTGCGCGGATGTTGAAACGAGTTTGATTCGAGGGAGTTGTCGAGTAACGGATTTCATACAAAGGCGTATTTGGCCCTGTATAGCGAAGACGCGCGCATTTCTAACTTACAGCTGGAGAACGAGGACTATGATTACTGAGAAAAGTTTACAAGCACGGAAATTCAGATATATTTGCAGATAGATCGAGAATTTTCGAGAAATTTCAAAGGAAAGTAATGTTTCATCTTTTAGTTTTAGATTATTGAAGAGTTTCTTTTTGCGTTTGATTTTAGAGTGTGATCAAAAGTTTATAAGCACTACTAATGGTCCACCGAATGGAACTTTTCACGCTCCGATGTTGATCAATCCCGATGGAGACTCCAGACAGTGCGTGTACACGTTTTTTGCCTGTCCAGGCGAGCGAGTTGAATTGTTTTTCACCTCGTTTGGTCTGCGGGGGACTCCTCCAGGGTGAGTTTGTCCCTCGAGCCCGATGGATATGGCTAACGATATACCAACGGGTATCGCGGGTGGTACACAACCAATTTGATTAAATTGAGAAATTTGGCTCGATATACTTGATTAATTTGCAACAATTTTGAACAATAATTAACGTCAGTTTATACAATTTTATACAGTTTTATAGTTACGGAGGGAGCTACCGTATCAATTTGATCGAAATTGGAGTCTGGCACCAGTGTACCCCTCCCCTTGCAAGGGCTCCCTCAGATTATCGACGTTCCTCGCACGAGAGTTTGCTCGATGACCGGCCTTTTACCGAAATCCCATAGGCCTATGTGGAAGCATGCATATCTGATCGATCAACATCCAACTAAGCATTTTTTATGGATGAATTTCTTTTTTATTTTTTTGTTCTTCTTCTTTTTCCTTTTGCTTTTTCTTGTTTGTTTTGTAAATTTAACTGAAATTCAAATCTTACATCGTTACCTGATCCATCTCTAATTATTTACTCGTGTTCAACAGGGGATCTGCCGTTGGAGAATTACCAGCGTAAGTGTCGATACCGATTATACGATTTACCTAAAACATATAGTTTTAAATTTGACGACGATGAACATCGTTTCCAGCTGCTTTCACGAATATATTGACTTGTACGCGGAAATACGGACGGAAAGTACTACCAAGTTGATAGACACACCTTTTGGAGGACGCTTCTGCGGTCCGATTCCACCACGCAGGCGCGTTTCCCTTTATCAAGGAATCGCCCTTAGCTTCTACACCGATAGAAATATCACATTACCTACCCTCTTCAGCGGTATCTACAGGTTTATCAATGCCTGTACGTACAGGTTTCCTTGTTTACTCTATTTTAATAGGAAATTATAATAAGGAAATGAATATAAAACCAAATAAGCCACGACACGATAGTATAAGAAAAGTTTGAACGTTATTTGCAGCTGAATACGAGGTGGGAACACCTGCTCCTAGCACCCCATGCTCTTTTACGGTAAACTCGACGCACAAAAGTAACGGTAGCATACTGTCTCCAACGTATCCAGGCACATATCCGAAGGATCTCGTTTGTAGTTATCAGTTTATCGGGAAAAGTAACCAAAGAGTACGGCTGGAGTTTCGAGACTTTGACTTGTTCTTCGGTGGTCCACAGTATGTATAAACGCATACATACTCTATTAACACAAGTTTATTCGAAAGCCAGTGCACGTCCATTCTTCAGCTTGTCAATTTCTGATTAACGCAATGTTCTCGATGACAGTTGCCCGTTGGATTACGTCAAGGTGTACGACGGTCTGGACAATACGTCCGCCGTGATCGGTACGTACTGCGGCCAGCAACGAAACCTAGTATTATATTCGTCCGAGTCCAGCCTGTTTGTGCTGTTCGCGACCATCCAGCGCACCGCCAACACCCAGAATCGCGGGTTCAAGGGGATCTTTGAGTTCTCGGAAAGTTTCGTCAAGTTAGGTGAGTCGTAACGTTCGCAAGTAGTTGATTGTAGATACTTTTTCCCGCTGTTCACCTTTGGTTACCGTTAATGTGTACACATGTGCATACACGTGTATCCTGCGCGTGCGTACGCGTACGTGACACGCTCGTCTCTGTCTACTCAGACTTCATAACCGCTTACAAGGGCGAGCATATCCGTGGATCGGAATGCGATCAGAAGATTTTAAGCAAAAAGGAGTCGTCGGGGGACGTCGTTAGCCCGAACTTTCCCTATCCTTACATACCGAAGGTCGTCTGTCGGTATTTCGTTTATGGGATGCAGGACGCGCAGCACCTTGAGCGCGTTCGATTAGAATTCACGACGTTCAACATACCAAAGAATAAAAGCACGGGAGAGTAAGTGTATTCGATATTCAATGAGAGAGTGCGCCACCAGGCTGTGCTTGATCCTAGAAAGACTAAACTCCAACAAGAGGACTCGTACACTTTGAAATAAATCGAAGAATTAGCCCAAGAACCAAGATATCCTAGTTCCTTTAGCCTTTAGTCTTTCGAGGATTAACTATTCCCTCGCGTACAAGTCATCTCCATCTACCGATGGAGACTCCATGCGTATTATTTTCCATGTCTTTTACAGCTCGTCGTGCACCGATGGATACTTGAAGTTGTACTTGAAAGGCCAAGAAGCAACGGATTCCTACGACAAATTCGATCACGAATTGTGCGGTTTAAAGAGCAATCCCACTCATGTAGTTAGCGATGGTCCTAGACTCGTTATGGTGTTTAGCAGTGGCGAATCGCAGGGCCAGGGTTTTAAAGCACGGTAAATGTCTAGATACGAGTAAAAGCGTTCGATAGCACAGCGATGTAAACTGACACTTTGATGTAAACTGACACAGGTACAGCTTCGAGACGGAATACAAAATACCAGGCACCGCGGCTCCAGATGGTAGCTGTACATTTACATACCGCAGTTCCTCCCGCAAAAAGGGAGACTTTAATTCTCCACGACATCCTAGCAATTATCCAAGCGACACAAACTGCACGTATTACTTTTTGGCGACGCCCAACGAACAAGTTACCTTGATATTCGATAATTTTAAAGTCAGGACGAAAAACACGAACGTGACAGCCGGCTACTACGGGTAAGAAGGAGTCAGTCGAGGCTGTTGCTAGACAACTCGGTCGAACGTACGGTCGTAACGCATGAGATCCATCGGTGCTTGCGTTTTCAGGCTCGACATTTGCCAGGACGACTGGCTAGAGATATACAACATGTACCGAGACAAGACGGAAAAATTGATAGGCAGATACTGTGGCACCACTGCTCCAGGTCCAGTGGAATCGAATCTGGGTGCTCTAGGTCTAAGGGTGATTCTACACTCGGACTCGGAGCTCGTTTACAGCGGCTTCAAGGCTCGGTACACGTTCGAGGTGGCCAAACCCATATTCGGAGGTATCGATGCGCGAACGACCTTACTAAAAATCAACGGAACGACCGAACTATTATTTTACGTTGCAGATTGCGGTTCGAACATAAGTAGCTTAAATTACGGGATTATCGCCAGTCCGAATTTCCCTAACAAATACGACGGACCCGAGAGGAACCACGCCAGCAAGACTTGCAATTGGTTTATAAGAGTTGGACCGAATCAGAGAATACTATTAAACTTTGAAGAGTTCTCCGTGGAGGGTGATCAGACAGGTACACATCGATCAACTTGACAAAAATACATCTATCAGAAGCACAAGAGTACATACATAAAGAGGAAATATCTGTGTAATTTCTTCAGCTCGTGGTTGCCCAGCTGCGGTGCTGCGCATGTGGTATTCCGCTTTGTCGACGCCAGTCGAGCTTTGCGGGGTTAAAACGGCGAACGTCAATTGGACTTACCTCTCCGAGGATAATAACATGCGTCTTAGGTTCGTTGTTCGCTCCTTCCTCTTTCACCCTTCAACGAGAACCCTCTCCAAGCGTCCTCGTGTTATTTGTTTGTTACGCGCTTTTCGAGCTAGAGTCACCGTTGCATCGTCGAAAGAGAACGCATTGATCACCTCTGTTGCTTTTTCTTTCTTGTCTTTTTTCAGCTTTATACTGGCCGACAAAGCGGTTGGACAGCAAGGGTTCAGAGCTACGTGGACCGAAGTAAGCACGAACACTGACTGCCAGAATCAGTTTAGCTGCAGTAAAAGTAGATACTGCATTGCAGAATCGCTTCGGTGTAATAACATTTATAATTGCGGCCCGGCTGATACTTCGGACGAGGAAAACTGTAAGTTTCGTAAACGTTAGAAACATCGAGAACGGCTCCTTATAAGCAGTGTGGTTGGTTTCTTCTTCTTCCTGTTTCTCCTGTTTCTTATTTTACTTTGCTTTTACGATTGTTATATACATACAT
>NW_026534344.1:0-16047 GCF_026225885.1 Hylaeus anthracinus | reverse complement strand
TATATATATATATATATATACACATATGTATACATATATATCTCTTTCCGCTATAGACTATACTCCGATCCAACGAGTATGTAATTCCTTCGGATCGTTCAATAGACACTGTGTTCTACAACTTGTCCAAGCGTATTCTCTTTTTGTATCGTAATACCTTGAATAATCGATCCTTTACGTGTAGGTATGCACATAGAGTACACCTCGACACGCAAAGCCCGCGTCAGTGATGAATTAGGGATGTAAGAATAATGAAAAAAGTTCTCATAAGCATATGTTTTATTCGATCAAACTGATCAAACCACTCTATCGCATTACTGTACGCGTGATATTTTTGTATGAGGGATGGATCTGGTAGGCTTCCAGTATTAATCTATTTATTAAGAAATAATATAGAAACTATGAGTTATCGAATATATCGTGTAGAAATATTTAAAATATCATCTGAATAGAATAATGTCAAGGTCATCAAAAGGTTTTCATGAACTTTCCTCACTGTTCTCATCTCCCCAATTCCCCCCTGTCTAGCGCGTTTCACTTGTTGGGGCATATTCTGTGCACACATACACGTGTACATATACGCACGCATATACATATACGCGAGTGTGTATGTATGTATGTATGTATGTATGGCATGTACGATGTATGTAAATACATAAAAAGAATCGAACAAAACGCCGCGCAACGAAACTAGACGATCGCTGCGTTTAGACGAAGAACAAGCTACCAGGTTTCACACTTTCTTTTACATCTTTTTCTATTATCCGTTCGATACGAGGACAGCGGGTAACGACAAACTTCGAAAACTATACGTCGAGAGTAAGATTTCTCAATTATTTCGATGGAAAAGAAAACAAACACGTCGTACTTGCTGGACAAACAAATTCGTAAATACTGCACGGAGCATGTGTCGTCGAGTTCGTTTGACCCGTCTAACCGTGTCAAACATACTTCACGAAAGTGTTATTCCTTACTTGATTATGCGACTATTGCGTTCGCACACGTTCCCCCGTGACCTAGTAAGTCTTATCGAATGATATCGTTCCTCGAGAGATAACAAAATACAAACAAAGAAAATAGTCTAGAGGACGATAGTTGATGTTCGATTCGAGGAAAAAGAGAGAGAGAGTAATAAACAAGTACTCGAGGACAAAATATGTACAGAATTGTTATTTTCTAGGTAAGTAGAGTTACGTAGACGTATGTACAGACGAGTAGAATGAAAGGATCGAGTGGGTGAATGACTGTGTGTGTGGTGTCGCAGGTGCAGCATCAGCCCCATTGTCGCCAGCACTGGCTGGAGTCTCTGCCATGCTTCTTCTCTCTCTGTGCTTTGTGTTCGTGGCCATCTGAGCCCTTCATGAAGCTTCCGACGATCCGGCATGTTATGATCTCCCCTATCACGTGAGTTCACTCACAGTATTGCACATGTACCGTGTTTTAGTTTTTAACGTGCCAACGAAAATTATACGCCTCTTGTAAGCAACGTTCGAACCGGAGGGATACTGTATTTGCTCGGATAACTGAAACGATTTTGGGTCCGCAGGCGTTTCAGTTATCCGAGACAGGCGGAGTTTGTGTTCCAGGAATTGGTTTTTCTTGTACCTCAGCCTGAGATCTAGTTAGACGCGACGAGAAAGGGGAACGACGTCAATAGTCAGCGAAACAGCGAACTTTAAAGCAGCTCACTGCTCACGCATGGCTATTATTATTAGTAGCTGTTGATGCTAAATAGAAAGCTCTTTGATAGGGAAACGGATCGAGCTGATGCGACAAGAGTACAACAACCCGTTAAAATTACTCTTTCATTTCAACACCATAAGCCACGTCGATGCGCCTGCAGTAACGCTTTCAAGTTCGTTTCTCGTTCGAGTTAAAGGAACGTGGACAGCAATGGAGAATGATTTCGTTTCATTTATCCGACCATTACTGTGTACCACGTATATTTTTGGGAATCGTATCAATGATATCGTACCAACCATCGTTAATCCTTGTCACCAAACTTTCTCAACGATCATGTTCCGTTGGGAGACTCGTTTATTCGCGAATCGTAAACACAGAGGCAATACCTTGATATTTATTTGATTCCAAACAGTCACACGTACCTGGAATTACGAATGTTTAGAGATTTACGTTGATTCGATATTGGTTTCACCTTTGAAGCCCGCGCATGATTACGATGAATGCTATTTTTCTTCGTATACCGTAGCATGTCAACTCTCTTTCTCTCTCACACATACAAACACGAGTACACATATTTATTTAACTCTTTCTCTGCATCCGGCAACTCCCAGCTTCCGTTTTTTCCCTTCGAGTTTCGATTGAAATCGAGTTAAAGTGCGCGGAAAATTGTAAATAAAGGTATTAACCCAAACGTTTCCTACATTAAGATATCAGGTTATTCGTCGTTCTGTTTAAGCGTTAAATACATTGTATATTCGATACTTGGTACGTGCCCATCCCTGGCGAGGCTCGTAAAGCTGGCGCAGTAAACGTAAAGAAACCTGAAAGGAGGGAAAAACGGCGGAGAAGGTTCCGATGGGGGTTGGGGGTCAGAGGAAAGGCTCTCACCGATTGGATATTCGTTTGAATCCGCGTCTGAAAGAGATGGAATGCATTTCAGGTGACACGGCCGTCGTACGGACGGATAGCTACGGTGAAGTCGCGGGATACGTCGCTGGCGCGGTTCTGGTGGCACTGGTCGTTTGCCTCTTTTACCATCGTAAACTGAAGAGACGCGTTCCGTCGGTACACCTGGACGACTTGCGTCAACGCGTAGACGAGACCCATCGATGTTACCATCCCGAAAATCTCCTTCACCATCACCGTCATCATCACCATCATTATCCTCATCACCATCATCACCACGAGCATCAACAGCAACAGCAGCAGCATCAACACCAACACCAGCATCAGCATCAGCATCAGCATCAACATCAACATCAACATCAACATCAGCACCAACATCAACATCAACATCAATATCAACATCAACATCAACATCACCAGCACCATTATCAAGACGAGACGGACGAGTACGCGGCGAGATATCAGCTGGAGGCATCGGCCAGTCCAGCCAGTGAGAGCGATAACGAGCAAGCGTGCGTCGAGGAAGCCAGCAGCCTCGACAGCGTGTGACACCTCGTGCTGGATCGCGTGAAACTCTTTGTTGCTGTACATTGTTGGCCAAACTCTTTCTATCGACTGGGTATTCGTTTGACCTCGATCGTGCAAAAAAGTCTACAAAGTTGCTAGGATTTGCGGCAGTTTTGAGAATGGAAAGGTGGAGTGGTGATGGGACTAATACCGTGTTGGTACTATCGATGCCAGATAGTACAGTATCATTTTGTATCGAACCATTTTGATATCTACATTGATACGTGTTAATCGCTTACAGTATGTGGTATCGATTTTCAATACCGATACTTTTGTAAAGAGAAAAACTTCATTTTTCATGGATAAATGTCGTAAACGAGAAATGTCGTATATTCTCGAAAGGTACTTCATTTTATATGAATACTACGAATAAAGATGCTCATAACGATGTACTGGAAATCGGAAACGAAACTATCAAGAATTTATTGTATCGATAAATGTTTAATATCGCGTTTATTGTCTTTGATATATTTACAATAATATCTATGCATAATTCCATGTTAATTCTCAAAGCATCGATATAGAAATTTGATACCGAGTACCCGACGTTTCGATACTATTCGATGCTTCCCATTAGGTCAAGTACTTTGCTATCGAATTGCTCAAATATCATCACCATATATCGTAAGATTTGTCGTATCAGTCCCGTCACTAACGTGGATGCACCGTCGCGTTTCGTCGAGTATCGTGCATCCGTGTAACAATAATTAGAGCGAGTTTCGTTAGAGTGTTTGTGCTTGATTCGTATAGCAAATGATTCTCCTTTTCTTTTTCAAATATTTTAAACGTCCGAGTCTCTAGAGCCTTTGGTCTCTGGAGTTTCTAGAGCGTATGCACGATATACACGGTAGCAACTGTATCATAGACGCTCTTGTAATATTACGTATAATTTTTGTATACGCGCGTTTAGCGTGGTGCGTGCGCGTTGTATCGATCTGTGCACGCACGTGCACAAATGTAGACATAATTTAAAAGGGTCGTATTAGTGAATTCCAGCGAGTAATCCGATGAGTCGTGGATGTAATTATACGTTAAGCTGTAGGGTTGAGCATCGGAATTAATTTCAACCGCAGGCCAGGGATGGGCAAAGTGTATTTCATGTAGTAATCGAGCGACGAATATCTTGCTAATTTATATTATTGTGTTTGTACTCGATTGCTTCAAAGTATTCGCATGTTTTCATTAGACGATTATATAGCTACCTAATACTTTTATTCGTGAAATGCAAAATACGCATACGAATTTGGTATCTTGTAATTTTCTAGTGAATGCCAAACGTATCAGGATTTTATATTTAATCGTCGAGTAAGCATAGACTTTATTCCGAGCACGGGTCACGTATGTTTAGTATTTCGAATGTATGTGTTCGATTAAAGAATCATTCGGACGTGCTCATCCCCGCCAAAGACGTCATTTTGGTTGATTAGTTGCTCGAACTGGAAGTGGAAAAGCGTCAGGAAATCAGCGTAATTGTTATCAACGATGTCTCGATACTCTTGTTCCTTCGAAAGAACGCGAAATATATTTTTACGCCGAGTTAACTCGATTCGTTGATGATGTTGTTGTTGTTGTTGTTGTTGTTGTTGTTATCGCTGTTGCTGTTGCTGTTGCTGTTGCTGTTGCTGTTGCTGTTGCGTAACCAATACCGGTACATTTCACATGTATCCTAAATCCTATCGGCACCGTCTATCGCTTCTACTCTGTTTCTCGATAATTAAACATTTGTATACATATGTAGATATGCATCGTTATCGTTTTAGTATCCAACGATACGAATTTTGTATCGAATTTTGTTGCGCGGTCAGGGAAACTGTAATAGTCCAAGTGTGTGTAATTTTATGGTTTCGACCTTGGTCCGACCTTTGTTCGTGTGTCTTTATATGTCTTCGAGGAAAGTGTTGCGCAATACGTGACTTGTACGCGATAAACTTTGTACGAGTAGACTTGATGCCTTTTTACCAAGAAACAGTTACATCGTAACACAGTTTTCTACGCTCAAACGCGAAAACTTACCGAATACGATCCATCCATGCGCAACAGGTAGCTCGAGGATACAAACACGTAATTATCTTGACGAACATTCTTTTTTAAACGCGACGTATACCAGGGATGTTCGATTCTAAATTTATTTGATTTTCTTTAAGCTATTCAGAATTTTTTAGGAATTTTTTTGTTGGAATTTCAACATCAGATTTCAAGATTTACATTTTTTTAATTTGCATCAGATTCTTTTTCTAGGATCAATTTCTCCTCAAGAGTCGAACATCCCTGATTCCAGCCAGTGGTGTTAGACGGATCGAGAATTTTGACGCATGTGATCGAGTGGAAACTGCCGAACAGTTTCTCGAAAATTAATAAACAGCCCAAGGTAAGAGGAAATGAGGTATACATATGTACATGCAAATACAATTATAAAGTGTTGAGTAATTTATATAATGTATCGATAGAAAGTATAAGCTACGGTAAGGAGGGATACTGAACGAAACGTTCAAACTGACCATCGGTATTCTATTATCGAAAAGAAACATTTTATTTAAACAGTAGAAATTGTAGAGAATAATACATTAAAAAATAAATTTGATTCGATCTGCCTCGGTAAAGCTGGCGGTCATGTCAGATCCGCGCGCAGGTCGCGCATGCGTGCACAATCCTGTCCGTCTAGCACAACATTTCTAACCTCGCTCTCCACTCACACTTCCCCTTGTCGTTCATCCAGATTACTTTTACCTGCATGACCAAACATTAACAATAAACATTATTTACGACTACTTACACCGGTATATTAATCCCGCGTATGCGTGAATGTTTAATTAACGATAAATGCTGTCATTTGAAATTGTAACGCGTCACCAACGCGTCGAGTTACACGAATTAATTGAACTGTGAATATTAAAATAGCAGTGTCGTCATGTCGTATACCTAGCAAAAAGATAAATGGATAAAAGTGTGAACATCGAAAGTGGGACGAGCCTTTTGTGTATTTGTACGGTAATGTTGGAACGACTCGAGATATATAGGATCAACGCGAAGATGAACGGTCGCGGGACGCAACGACGAAATTTTTCTACGTCGAGGAGCTGTGTTCAATATCTTTTACCCTCGTACCAAAAATACAGCGCGATGTATTCTCGTATTGTAGATAAAGCTCGTTAGCTCGTTACGAAACGATCGGAAAATTTCGCACACGATATACTTTGTAGCGGAGATGGATAGAATTTTATCGGAATAATAAAATAAAGTAAGTCTTGCACAAGCAGTATCGTTAAGTTGTTTATCTTTTATTGGTTACTCGAAATTTTCATCTGGATAAGTATTTTGTCCATCTCTGTTCCGTACGTAGAACGTTCAAAACTGTCTTTTTTTTTTTTTTCCAACGAATAACCAAAGCAGCGCACAAAATCATATATTCAGGTTTTTTTCGCACCGAATGCATAACTGTTCTCGACATACAGAAACGTGTAATTCAGAATCGGTTGACGTAGTAGCGTGGTATAGCTATTTGGTCGACTCTGTAGCATACACGTATACAATTTATAGCACTCGACAGGCAATGCACGTGCGATTGTTGGTTCAAGTTCCAGTTTTGATTACAATTGAAAATGAGGAATAGCAAATTGAATTTTTAAATGTACTTAGTATTTCACTATTATTTATGAACCAAACACCACGTTGCAACAAACCTTTAATCTACAGTAATATTGTGAATATGCATTTGTTATCGAGCACGCTTTATAGTTTAAGTTTGGTCTCATTGATCCGAATCAATTTCTGAACCCAATATTGGACCAGCAGATAATCATTGTTTACTAGTTTCAGGTACTCTTAAAAACATCCGATCGAAACGTGCAAAACAAATTGTACCTTGAGACGGTTAAAAAGCGAAAAGAACCTATTGAAACGACAATAGGGTAGAGTAGAAAGGAAGACGCAAATCGTCAAGAAATCGTCGAATACAAAATTCTTGAACGCGTTCTCAACAATTTTGCCCTTCCTTTCTCTCCGAGACCACCAAACATTCCATTACGAAGTACGTAGGTCGTAAGAACGCGATCAACAACACACAACGACTATATCGTATATTTAGACGTAGGAAAGTAGACGCGAATGGGAATATATATATATACATATAAATGGAACGTGCGTAACGCGAGTTACCTCTCGTTGTCGGACGGTAACGCGTGAAACAATTTAAACCCAATTTCTCGTTCTCCCGAAACAATTTGATGTACGGATGCCAATAGTTTTACCAAAACGATATATCAAGTTACCATCGACCGATGTTCCCGGGGAGAAGACCAAGGAAATTATACAATCAATCTTTTATCCAGGGATGGGCAAATTGTATTTAAAACAAGTATTCGAACGACAATGTCTGGTAGCTAAGTAACTGTGTTACTTTATTTAGTTTCAATATTCAGTAGATTTTCATTCGAATAACTAGGCGATGAATTTTTCGTAGTCGAGTATGTTTACGTTTTCCAAAGTCATTTTTACTACAGAAATTAACGTGTCCATTCCATTCCTTCTGTCATCGCGGTCACACTCTACGTCCATACTATTGCATGCACCATAATCTATCTTATGTACGCGAGAGCGTAATCAATTCAGTTCGGCTGAGAGAAATTTTGTCTGACCTGATGCGAATTCGATGTCGATATTCGAGGCTTTCACCGTCCCTTTCTTCGTAGTTTATATTAAACGAGATTTCCGAGTATAAATCATGTTTAATATCAATTACGGAGCGTAGATGTCGGTGATGGTGCACACAAATCGAGCATCGTAAAAGTTAAGATAATTAAGAGACAAAGCCGAGAAAGCGAGAAAAACTTTTACATCTCGAAAACGTTTCGCCTCAGCGTTAAGATAACATGTAATGCGCATGTAATCGTATTTTATGAAAAGAAATTATAGAAAAACGAAAGAAACAAAACGAGCAGTTGTATTCGTTCTGTTTTCAGCGCTGCGCTAGTCCAACCCCACACGACGCCGATGCGATTATTAGAAAGAAATTGTCTACTTTGTTATTCGGGGATAAGGAGATGGCCAAGTGTTTGAGAAATGGAATATGAAACCTGAGGTGTATCGTGAATTCAATAACGAGATTCTTTCCATTCAAGCTATTTTTTATTATATATAAAAACATTTTATTTCGTGGCAAAGTATAAAAGATTACAAATCGTTGATAGTAAGCAGGGTTCGTTGCAAAATTGCCTCAGTTTCTTTTTAATTCGATGCTATTAAGTAAGAATGCGCGTCTTTGTATACAAAAATGGTCAGATTTCAAGTAACTGTACAAAGAATGAACCTTACATACATACGTATGTGTGTATACGAATGCTTACGAATGGAGAAAAAAAAAAAAGAAAGAAAGAAAGAAAAAGAAAAAGAAAAAGAGAGCGAGAAATAACAAGTTACAAAATGTAGTTTTTTTCGGTGACGCGATATCTTGAACTGATAGATAATTATACAGAAAGGTAAACGGGTAAACATGATACACTTGAGTCATCAAACAGAAAAATGGTCCCAGTGATAGTAGAAACGATTAGAAATTAATATTTATACGAACGCACTCCTAGATCCTGGGTTTAGCTCTCCCATCGTTATTATGTCGCGATCTTTGTTGCTGATTTTGACACGATTATGTGAGGTAAGATTATAGGTAGCGATAGGTAGGTGGAAAATTAATCAAATTTCATGACCTATGCAGGCTGTTCTGTATAAAGTGTCCGGACGTCAACCAGAGGACAGGTAAACAAATTTTAATAACGAATTGGTAACTTTAAAAATCATACACGCTTACAAAGAAAAATAATTTCAGAAATTTTGATGAATTGGATTCTTGGTTTGGCACCTTCGAAAAATATAACTTGAAACAAAATCGAAACGTTTCCATAAAATTACTTTTATTTGTGCGAAACTGTAGGATGATTGTCTTGGATTATACGTTTGACAAAAAAACATTTCGAAAATGTGGCCCATTTGTTGAAATCTCTAGTGAGAAGACCCCTTAACCCTTCGCACTCAGCTTTCTAAAAACACCTCCTAGTGGTTAACGACCTCGCTAAAAATTGTTTCGAGTGCAAAGGGTTAAATTATGTCACGTTATCGATGACGAGCGAAGCGTTTACACGATACTAATAAGCAGCTACTAAACCCGATTCTAATGTCGCAATATGCAAACGGGATCTACGTATATCGTACGTTACAGCCGGGGCCTCCTAAAACTCCTTAAGAGGCCGAGACCGGTTGTTGGAGGCCCTTAGTACGTTAAAAAAAAAAATCTTTGTTTTGTGTAACGAGTATGTTTCCCTGGATCTGCTAAAATTAGTCTTGCTCATCCAACAGATCCTATGTTGTCTTACCAACGAGTGTACCTAACTTGCAACATTCAGTAATATTGCTTCCTGTGCGAAAGCTCTTAATATTACCGAATCCTACATCGATTACAATTTGCATACAAACGTCTTTTGTAAATTAAGACGCCTGTAAATGTGAAGCCCTAGCTCGCCATGTCATATTGCCTGCAGCACAATTTCAGCCATTTTCAGTTTTTAAACCTATAAAGTCGAAGAAAAAACCGAGTGTATAGACGATTACACTTGAACATACTGTTCGTCGTCAGTATCCCCGTTGCTGATTGGTTCCGTGGAACGCTGTATCCTTTCGTAATCGGCGTTGAACAAGTGTTTCTTCACCTTTTCGTATCCGTCTAGACACTGGTCAGATTTAAAGCTATTCACTTGCTCGTACGGTGGCTCTTCATGGCGAGTAACGCTCATGTACTTGACACTCTCGTAATTCGGATCTCCGTGATTTACAGACTCGTAATTAGGGTCAGTATCGCTGTCGCCAGGACGACAAACCGATGCGTAGTTGGGTTCTCCAGAATCGTGGGGCATACTTTCATAATTTGGCTCGGAGTCCGTGTCCAGATCAGTCTCGATCCTTCTTCTTAGCCTCACCTTCTCGTACCCCGGATCTTCGCTGCTAGCGTTGCTCGTCTGTCTGTGCTTGAGTGGTATCGTGTACGTTGTTGACAAATCTGTGCTGTTTCGAGCCGATACCGTCGCAGAGACGACGTTATTCGTTCGATAATCGGTATCATTCGCGATCAAGCGCTGGGGTCGCAGTACTTCGTAGTTGGGATCGCAGGATGTACGTATCAATGAATTCTTTTTAGAAATATCAGAATTAAGGGCTTCATAACCGTGGCCCTTATTCTTGGACGCCTCAGGACTCGCGCTCACGCTCACGTCCGCGTCCACGTCGTCGCAAACGATTTTACCTATCTTCGGAATGTCTGGTTCCAAATCAGCATTACCTATAGAGTTATTCGATACAGAGTAGTGGGTAGAATCAAGTTCCTTCTTTTGTATCTCCGTAGATTCGTGACTAGACCATGAAGTTCTGTTTATTTCGACGAGACTCAACTTTCTGCTTGGAGCTGTGACGACTTCAGCGGTATGTAGACTTATCTGAGCGTCACTTTGCTCCTCCCCTTCTTTCTTCTTCTTCATCACTTTAGCGTACATGTCCTCTAAAGATTTTCCGTTAGATAAGGTCAGTTTGGTTCGTTCCTCGGGCTTCGTTCTCTTCTCGATAGACGCGTACATGTCCGTCATGACTTCTGGCGGGGGAGGCAACGGCGAATTAGCTTGTCGCTTCTCTGGTTTCGGTGATCCAGGGTTCATAATGGAACTGTTGGCACTCGAGGAGGAAGCTGCAGGCAATAGGAAGTCGCATCAACAGTTTACATCGGAGATGAGGAATTATCGGTAATGTCTCGATTATTGGGGTACCTTGTCTGGAGTGAGCGTGTGCGACGTGGCGTAGACTGTCGACGCTGGGGGGTTGCGGGGCAGGGTGAACTTCGTCTGATCGGGACGGGGCTCGCGAATACAACGTTTGCTCGGTTTGCACGGTTCGCTGGACTTCTGTTATCGTAGGCTGTATCTGAGCGTAAGTTTCGCTACCGCTGGTGTAGATTTTGTCTTGCTCATCGATTGCAGCGTACATTTCATCTGTCGAGATACGAAATATATAACGATGCTGTGTTCATTTTATTGATCCTTTATCGAATCTGTGTATGTACATACCAGAGTCATCCGAGACAGTCGCGTAATGAGGATCGGTGAGGGGTCGAATGGACTGATTCTGTCGACATATTGTCTTGGTCTGTGCGATTATATTAGCCAGGGGCTCCCTTACGCTTATACTGGTGTATCCTTCTACAAGAAAAAAGATGATGGTATTTCACAAACAGTAAATAAAAGGTCCACTCTACTAGGAAGAATATTTTATATTATTTACTCGAGTCTTGAGAGTCGCCACTGAAATGCTGCTGCGGGCTGTTTGGCTGAGGTTGGAGTGGTTGAGGCAATAACATTAAAAGCGGTGGTGTTATGTATGGTAGCTCTTGGTTAGCTTGTATTCCACCAGATATAGCATTGGCTGCTTGAATATCGCAGGGAGCAATGTCGGTAGAGAGAAGGGAATTGTGGGACGATGATCGACGAGTTCGCGGTGGAGCAACCGGATTTCCGGTAGCTGGACTCGTCGAAGTTGATGGTTTCTCGGTGTCGATTGCCGGTTTTATATTATTCCTGCAATATAAACACGGAACTAACGACGAAACTGATTATTATTAGATAGTGCAGTGGAAGATTCGAATCGTTACCTATTCGATTGACTAGTCTCGATCTTTTGAACGTTTTGAAGTTGAGCATACGGATGTTCGACTGGAATCGAAAGAATAACTTTATTCTCAGTCTGATATTAGAAGCAAATTGTATAACGATCATTCATACCAGTCTCAGAGTTGGAAGACGCAAATCTCGAATAGGGATGGACTGAGGTTTCTCGAGTTGACGAATTTTGCTGCGAAGTTTGTTGCATTTCCTGTTCGCATGTCTCTTCCTCCACTCCTACAACAAACACAATACTACTATTAGTTATAGAAGATTCAAGGGAAGGTGGACGTATCTCATGACCAATTTTCTGCCAACAGTACCTGTGTCCTGTACAGTAGCATACAGTTCAGAGTGATCACCAATCGTTTCCGTAGCTTCGTAAATATCCTGAGACGCGGATTCGCCCGGGTCTTCTGGTCTTTTATCCTTGTCTTTCGGGATATCCGGGAGACTTCTGTTCGCCCCACTCGCCCTACGTGCATCGGGTAATGGTATTTCAGTTTCAAGGCAAAAGATTTCGCACGTAACGTAATTGTTGTTTATATCGTGTTGTAATAGCGATCGAGTTTAAGAGTGTTTTAGGAAAAAGAGTTTGCGCGTCGCTCGATCGCTGAAGCGATAGAAACCTTTTTCCATTGTCGATGGCATCTTGCGTTGCTAAACGAGAAGCATTCGTCGTCGGGACCTCGTCGAAGCCCTCGTTTTCTGTATTGTTCAGCGTCACCATACCATCAAGCCCAAGAAATTCATTCCTGTGCAAAGGAATTACAACTGAACGTATTCGCGTGAATTACACTACATGCTATAATTAACTGACACGTAATCTTAAATAATATTAGGAGTCATAATTACTTGTTCTCATTCCTGCGGCAGCTGCAGATACAAGCAAAGATGAAACCGAGAAACGACAGTAAAGCTCCAACGGATACAACCCAGTAACACCAGGCATCTTCCTCTATGAAAGCACGTATCATGTTACGGAATGTGTTTAGCGTGTATCCTACAAATTAATGGTATTAAAGAATGTTAAGATCTATTTCACCTTTGCAAGATTTACATATCCAAAAAAGTTACCTCGCGATCAAGTCATTGTTAAGGATATTTCGCACAGTCGGTCGTATATTTCAACAACGTATGTCATCCATTACCCCTTCATCTGTGCAAAATAATTACTACAAGGCTAACATGCGTTCAGGGTCTTAAAGAGACGGAAGAAGGTAATTTATAATTTCATCTCTGTCGAATTATGCGGTAAATCCTGTGACACTCTTTCCTTTCCTCTCCTTCTTTCATGCAGATTCTCTGCACTTGTATTACATTTTGAACAAATAAATTGCCAAATACGTTCCATAGGAAACTATACCATTAATACATGACATTTAATACCATGTTGTCGTTTAGTGTCGACCCACTGATCCGGACCAGTCGTAAACATTTTGTACGAAAACTTGCTGTCGACGAAAGTGTCTCGTGAAATAAAAGCATTCGTTTAAAGGTATAAGAATCAAGCGTGAAACGATCTTTGCAACGTCAAATATATGTAGTATGTCGTGTCGATATGATTTCGCTTGAACAGAACGAGAAAAGACGAAATGCTTCTGTTTAATGTTAATTTACGTACTTGCTTAGGTATCTGTATAACGATATATCGTGCGTATATGTATACGTATGACATATCACGATCACGAAATAAGGTTATCTGTGCATAACCTGTGCAGCATTGTGCAGCGAGTATATAGTATAGATGTATGTATACTCCTTAGTGCTTACTCACCACGGATACACCTCGATGTATAGGTGCATAAACACGCCTTATGATTCACAGGCGAGTAGAACAAAGAGTATAGGATAGATGAGAAGCAACAGTATGAGTGCAAGTGACCTCTGGATTTTACGGCGCCGAACTGTTCAGTTTGTTGGAAACTGAAGGCGCGTGGGCCATGTGGGCGTGACGGTAATGACGAGTAATGCTGTCAAAAAAAGCTCGGAAAAGCGAGCCGAATGGAAAGCAAATTAATAAGTGTAGAGTAATTCAAACGAATTAAAACGTAACCTAAACAAAATTCAAAGTAATTTTATCGCGAAACGATTACGTATAAAAAATGACGGAAAACTAAAACAATTTCCTTATTTAAATAGTTACGAAAGCAAAAGAAAAACTAAAAAATTAAACACATATAACGTTTGTTCGATGTGTTCTTTTTCTTTTTTCTTTTATTTACTCTAACTAACTTTCTTTTTTTTGTTTGTTCCTTCTAGTATATACGGGAATTTCCCTGTGGGTCGGGGAACAGAATACGCCCACAGTAATCTCTGCTTGTCGTAAGAGGCGACTAAAAGGGACAGGCGAGACCGCGGGCTGTGGCACCAGCGGTCAGGTGGGGAGAGATTCTCTCCCCACCGGAGATAGCGCTTCTCCCTTCATTTGGGGGTGGAGTGGCGAGGGTGGGGGGGGGGGCACCGGTAGCGTTCGTAAGAGATTCCGGTGCCTCTCCCCAATGCGCCGTGGCCGGCCACCGTGAGGTTTTAGTGAGTATTCCCCTTGATATCAAATCAAGGGACGAGTCCCACACTGCCTCCTCCTTGTGAGGGGGCGTGCGTAAACGCATTTCCTCGCGTTAAAATAAAAAAAAAAAAAGTACATACGGGAAAGCCGAACAAAGAAAAATCTGTGGACGTTATCTGCGAATGCGGCATGTCAAACAAGATTGTTCCTATTACGATGTTATTGCTAATGTTATTTCGAATGTTATTGCGAATGTTACTTTGAATGTTATTGCGAATGTTATTGTTATTGCCACTGGTACTAGTTACGATGTTACTGTTACGATGTCACTCTTACTGTTACGATAACAGTAACAGTAACAGTAACATCGTAACAATAACAGTAACATTAACAATAAGATTCGCAAAAACAATAGCAATGATATTCACAATAACATTAGAAATAACATTAGAAATAAGATTCGTAATAACATACGCAATAAATTTCGCAATAACATTCAAAATAACATTCGCAAAAACATCGTAACACCTCGCAGACCTAACCCTCGCAGAGTTAATCCTCGCAGAGATAACCCTCGAAAAAACATAGCCAAACGAAAGCTGTCTCTCAATTTTTTGTTGCTATTAACCCTCTTCACTTTGCATTTAAGAATACAACTTAAATCATGTTGATCGAATAGGCTTAATACTTGTTCTTCCGTTTTAAGGCACTAATTGACTTGAATTCAATATTGTGAGGTTTTAATCAATCAAACATCTTTGTTTCTATTTACATGCGACCCTTACCGATAGATAATCAACTACGTATAAGGTGCCCCAACAATACATAATAACACTGTTAACGCATATAACAATATGTAAATATTTTAAAATTTTCAGGCACATTGTATCATTAAACCGAGACCAACCCCACTTATCGAAAACACTTTACTAACTTGACATTCTTTCCACAGAACTCTAACTATTTATAGTTAAGGAATAGTTGACCTGCTTTCTCTGGCAATCTCCACTTTTAAAAGCACAAATTATTATTGAAGGGAACACGCTTGAATAAATTGATTAATTAGCATAACCTGTACTAACAACGATACCAAAGATTAGCAGATCTAACCCGGACCTAACCCAGACCTAACCCAGACCTGACCCAGACCTAACCCAGACCAAACCCAGACCTAACCCAGACCTAACCCGGACCTAACTCAGACCTAACCCGGACCTAACCCGGACCTAACCCAGACCTAACCCGGCCGGTAATACCGGGGAGGGCTGCTCCCGCTACATTTGGCCGGTGGCACTTCATTAACGCCAGTGATGCTCCATTTACGCTAGTGTCTGCGAGGGTTATTTCTGCGCGGTTTATCTCTGCGCGGGTTAGGTCTGCGATGGTTATCTCTGCGCGGGTTAACTCTGCGAGGGTTATCTCTGCGCGGGTTATCTCTGAGAAAGTTACCTCTGCGCGGGTTATTTCTGCGAGGGTTACTTCTGCGAGGGTTATCTCTGCGAGAGTTGTCTCTGCGCGGGTTATTTCCGCGAAAGTAATCTCTGCGCGGGTTATCTCTGCAAGGGTTATCTTTGGGTTAGGTCTAGGTTAGGTCCGGTTTAGGTCTGGGTTACGTCCGGTTTAGGTCCGGTTCAGGTATGGGTTAGGTCTGGGTTAGGTCCGGCTCAGGTCCGGTTCAGGTCCGGTTCAGGTATG
>NW_026534343.1:0-5678 GCF_026225885.1 Hylaeus anthracinus | reverse complement strand
CAGAGATTCGATGAACCGTCGGGAAACGACAAGGTTCCCCGATTCAATCAGGGCGCCGATCGCGGGAACCAACCAGCAGAAGAGCACCCAACAATGACGCAAAATCCAGAACCATCCTCCTAAGTTTAAAGGCGAAGAATCAAACACCCTCCACTAACGTCCCCGTCGAGCAGAATTTAACTACATCTAAACCTGTACAATCAGTCGCGCACAGAATTATGGCCAAAATGGGATACGTACCAGGCGAAGGGTTAGGAAAACATAACCAAGGACGAACATCACCTATCGAATGCACATCTAAAAACAATAAGAGAGGCTTCGGATATATAAGTTCGGGAAAAGTCAACGGCCCGCCACAGGCCCGCGCTGGGCAGGGCCCATCGTCAAACAGAAACCGCGGATTATACCCAACGACGACAGGAACATCGAAGGGAACTCTCCGACAAAAGGAAACAACCTCAAACGAAGAGGAATCAGCGAAAGGAATAACGCATGCCGAGGACAGTCTGCTCGGACGATTATTCGAAATATAAATCTGCATCCCATCAACGGTAATTCAGTACCTATAATTAAACTTTCTTTTAATGGCTCCGATAAATCTCCTATGTTTATGATCGACTCAGGCGCAGAAATAAATCTAATTAAGGAATCGGTACTCCCCGCCTCTCACAAGCTTGATACCAGCGTATGTCCAACCCTTAGGGGAATTGGGCAAGGGTTAGCCCCAACGTTAGGACGAGTTTTCTTATGCACTCTCGGGTATAAAGTCCCATTCTACGTCGTAAAGAACGATTTCAATATCCCTCATGACGGGATCCTAGGGGCCGATTTCCTTCAAAATCATTCAGCCAAAGTCGACTATGCGAAACAAATCGTTAAATGGAATCAATGGATAATACCATTCTATGTTACAAGCAAAATCAACCTAAGAGCCAGATCGGTAACGCCGATAAACTTGTTTGCAATACATTCAACTGAAAAAACAGGGTATATAAAGTTAATAACGTTCCAGAAAGGAATATTTTTGGGCCAATGCGCCGTTACTAATAATATGGGCCGAGCGATGGCCATGTGCTACAATATAACAACGAAGGATGAAGAGATAGAAATTCCAGTAACAGAGTCGTTACCTTTTGACACACCCGAAGATATTGGGTTCAAGAATATTAATATGTGCACAGCACACGATGAACGAAGAAATGAAATAATCAGCCAATTACGATTGGATCATCTTAATTCTGAAGAAAAGGAACACGTAATGGAACTCGTTAGAGGGTATCCAGAATGTTTTCACTTAAAAGGCGAACCTTTGTCGCACGCTAAAGGAGTGACCCACAGAATCGAAACCACGGACGATATTCCGATAAATTCAAAACAATATAGATTTCCTCCAGTCCATAAAGAAGAAATAAACAAACAAATAAATGAACTCCTCAGAGATGGAATAGTTAGACCATCCATGTCTCCCTATAATTCACCGATATGGATTGTACCTAAAAAGGCAGACTCAGCCGGGAATAAGAAATGGCGAGTAGTAATAGATTATAGACTCTTAAACGAAAAAACCATCGGAGACGCATACCCTTTACCCAACATAACAGAGATTTTAGACCAAGTTGGAAGTGCTAAATATTTCAGTGTGCTCGACTTAGCGTCAGGTTTTCACCAAATACCAATGGAAGAGAAAGATGCAGCAAAAACCGCCTTCTCCACTCCCTATGGTCATTACGAATTCACCAGAATGCCATTCGGTCTAAAAAACGCGCCAGCTACGTTTCAACGCTATATGAACAATCTTTTGTCAGGACTTCAAGGATGGGAATTATTTATCTATATGGACGACTTCGTCATATACGCATCTTCGTTAAAAGAACACCAAGTTAAATTCACAAGACTCATGGAAAGATTGAAAGAGGGAAATGTTAAATTGCAACCGGATAAATGCGAATTCTTGCGAAAAGAGGTGGCATATTTAGGACATATATTAAGCGAGGAAGGAGTTCAACCAGACCCTAGAAAATTAGAAGTTGTGAAAGAATATCCTATACCCAAAAACCCCAAGAGCATCAAACAATTTTTAGGCTTGACAGGTTACTATAGACGATTCATAAAAAATTATTCAAAGATTGCTAAACCACTTACGGACTTATTAAAAAAGGACAAACCTTTTGTGTGGAATCATCATCAACAACAAGCGTTCGAAACATTAAGAGACGCCCTATGCGAAAAACCAATTCTCCAATTTCCTGACTTCACTAAACCATTTGTTCTAACTACCGACGCTTCAGGATACGCGATTGGTGGAATATTAAGCCAAGGAGAAGTAGGCAAAGATCTCCCTATAGCCTATACCTCTCGAACTCTAAATCCTCATGAACAAAAATATAGTACAATTGAAAAGGAATGTCTCGCTGTGATATACTGTGTTACGCATTTCCGACCCTACCTGTACGGTCGCAAATTTAAAATTATTACAGACCACAAACCATTAGTTTGGCTCAACAATATAAAAGATCCAACTTCGAGAATTTGGAAATGGAAACTGAAACTTTCCGAATATGAATTTACTATATCTCATAAACAAGGCACCTCGAATTTGAATGCGGACGCTTTATCACGCAATCCTTCTAACGCAGCAAATATCTTACCAATAAACACTTCGTCATCGGAAGACTTCAACGATATCATAGATCCTCCAAATAAGAAACGTAAGCGCTCTAGATCTCTCGCCTCTGACGAACCGCCAGGGAAGGAACAAAAGACAACAGAATTACTCGTGGAAGAAGGAAATTTACCTTCCACTTCTAAAAACCAAACCTTTAATCGATCTCCCGCATTACCTAGCTCGCCTTATCCTCTTCCCATTTCCATGGAAATTCCGAACGACGTAAATCAAGATAGCCAGCTCGCAAGAGACTCATACTCCGAAAATTCTTACACTTCAATCGAGAGCGATGAAGAAAGTGAAGAAGAAGAAGATGAAACGCTAATTGACAGAGAACCTAGATTTGAACTCCTTAAGATAGTTCAAACCAAAGAACCGCTAACACTGCAAAAGGATAACATTGTCATTTTCACCACACATCAAGGAAATCCTGCTTGCAACGGAGCACTCGAATTACGAGAAATAGGACAAATTCCAAATCATTCAGACCTTACACCAGATGTCCCTCACGTTAAACCTATAAATAAATATTACCTCATAACTATTCCTATCCAAGAACGCCCGACATCCCCAATTAATAGAACGCAACTTCTTTCAGGTCTACGCATGATACAATCTGTACTGGACGAATTGAACCTAAATTCCTTTTCTATTCGTAAAACAGACCCACTTGGGGACGTCTCATGGCACTTCCTCGATAAATGTTTAAGAGAAATATTTGCACACTACAGAATCACAATTACATATTGCACTGGCGAAATGACGGTTCCTCCAGTCACAGAACGACCTACTATCATCGCGAACACACACAATTCTGTCATAAACGGACACAAAGGTGTAACGAAAACACTCAATAGAATCAAGCAGAGATACATTTGGCCTAATATGAAAATAGAAATACAAAAATATATCCGATCTTGTAAAACCTGCCAATTGAAAAAACTAACTCGCGTAAAGACACGACAACCAATGTTGATTACAGATACTCCAGCACACGCTTTTGACAAGGTAGCAATAGATATCATGGGACCGCTTCCGACGACTGCGAACGGTCATACATATATATTAACAATGCACGACCTTTTAACTAAATATTCACTGGCTGTACCACTGAAAGACACAAGCGCGATAACTATAGCGGACCAAATGTTAAAGAAATTAATATGTGTTTTTGGAGCCCCTAAGGCAATCTTGACCGACCAGGGAGCCAATTTTATATCATCAATAATGAAACGTGTAGCTAAGCGATTCAATATCAAGCAATTGCGAACAACAGCGTACAGACCGCAATCAAACGGTTCACTAGAACGATCTCACCATGTATTATCCGAATATCTAAAAATCCAAACAAAGGTCGCGATTGGGACACGTGGCTTGACTTAGCTATGTTATCGTATAATACCAGTATTCACGAAGCGACTAACTTCACCCCTCACGAACTAGTTTTCGGAAAAACCGCACGCATACCGAGCGACGAACCGGAATTGGACGAACGCGATACTCTAAGTTATGTAGACTTTCTAAACGATTTATTTCTAACATTAAGCGAACTCCAAGATTTAGCTCGTCAGAACTTGATAAAGGCCAAGGAACGATCAAAACGTTACTACGACTCAAAGTTAAATGTTCAAAGTTTTTCACCCGACGAATGGGTCTATCTCCTTAAAGAACCAACCAGTAAACTCGACAATCAATATAGTGGGCCATATCAAATTCTGGAGGTGCTGCCACCCCGTAATCTTAAGTTAAAAATTAAAGACAAAATTAAAATTGTACACATGGATAAATGTAAACTCGCCAGGTAGAGCTTTTATTTGTATTTCACAGATGCATCTCGCCACTTTCATTATCTTCGCATCAACACTATCACGAGTCACGTTGGGCCTAATCGGTTTCGATTGCGGAGGTCCCCCCGCCAACCATACCACGGTATCACTACTCGGTTTAGAGGAATGCAATCCTCCTGGAGCTGAGATTAAAACCACAACTATATATATCCAACTCCTTCAACTGGCCGAATATGAGCACACTACTGTACAACAGTGCCAGATAAACATACGCAGAATCATCTACTATTGTGGCATGCACTCTCATTTATCAGCCGTACAAAACGGACTCGCCGAATACTTACACGAGACAAGTCATGAAGCCTGTCGCAGACTCCACGAGGACGGAACCCTAACCATTGGAAATACGCTCATCACTGGGGTATCGCCTAATCGAACCACGTATCGCTCTATTACGTTAGCCGGCTCCGTGGGACCCGACGGAACTTGCTCTGGAACAAGTTATTCAGATCCGTACGGCGCTTGGACAAACGTGTTTGTTCAAGCCACCATAGACATAAAATTACGAAACCAGGCAGCTCGTGTAAAACTTTCATCGGGAAAGATAATCTTACCTTCAGGAACTGTGTGCGAACTTCAACGAGGTAGCTGCATCGATTCAGACGCTGGTTATACATTTTGGAATCCCCTACCAACCGACGCCTGCGAATTACGAGCATACGATGTTCTATACGAAGGACCCGCCGAAAAGGCCGAAGAACTATCCACTCTGAGTCAACACCCGACAATTTACAGTTTAACAACAAGTGAAGTCACATTCGCTCTAACCAGAACCACAGAGCACCACATATGTGGCTACTCCATAGTCGCTACGGAACACCCTCGTCTCTTCATCATCGAAACACGCGCTGGAAGCCAAGTCATCAAGAAAAGGCCAATTCCCGTTGACAATCTGGACATCTTTACCTATATAAACTCAAAATTCATCTATGTGGAGAAACATATCAGAAGTCAATTAACTGCCTTATACAGGAACATCATTCTTCAAAAATGCGAATCGGAAAATCAGATACTCCGCAATGCACTCTCTCTGGTCTCCCTAATGCCAGAAGAATTCGCCTACATAGTAACTAAACAACCCGGCTTCATCGCCGTAAATTCTGGCGAAGTAATACATATATTACAATGCATACCATCTGTTGTGAAAATCCGGAAAACAGAGGACT
>NW_026534342.1:0-6937 GCF_026225885.1 Hylaeus anthracinus | reverse complement strand
CGCTGGCAATTTGAAATAAAATTTAAGAGAGTATTACGCCACCGGTACTTTGAAATAAAATTTAAGGAAGCAATACGACGCTGGCACCTTGGTGTAAACTTTAGACAAGCAATACGCCGCTGGCATTTTGAAATAAAATTTTAGAAAGCATTACGCCGCTGGCAATTTGAAATAAAATTTAAGAAAGTATTACGCCACTGGCACTTTGAAATAAAATTTAAAAAAGCGTTACGCCGGTGGCACTGCGAAATGAAGTTTAAGGGAACAATACGCCGCTGGCAGTTTGAAACAAAATTAAAGAAAGCATTACGCCGCTGGCATTTTGAAATAAAATTTAAGAAAGCATTACGCCGCTGGCACTGCGGAATAAAATTTAAGAGAGCAATACGCCGCTGGCACTTTAAAATAAATATTAAGAAAGCTTTACGCCGCTGGTAGTTTAAAATAAAATTTAAGAATGCATTGCGCTGCTAGCAGTTTAAAATAAAATTTAAGAAAGTATTACGCCGCTGGCACTGCGAAATGAAATTTAAGAGAGCAATACGCCGCTGGTAGTTTGAAACAAAATTAAAGAAAGCATTACGCCGCTGGCAGTTTAAAATAAAATTTAAGAAAGCATTACGCCGCTGGCACAGCGAAATAAAATTTAAGAGAGCAATACGCCGTTGGCACTTTAAAATAAATATTAAGAAAGCTTTACACCGCTGGTAGTTTAAAATAAAATTTGAGAAAGCATTGCGCTGCTGGCAGTTTGAAATAAAATTTGAGAGAGCAATACGCCGCTGGCACTTTAAAATAAATATTAAGAAAGCTTTACGCCGCTGGTAGTTTAAAATAAAATTTAAGAAAGCATTACGCACCTGGCACCATGAAATGAAATTTAAGAAAGCAATTGCGTTGCTGGAATTTAAAATAAAATTTAAGAAAGCATTACGCCGCTGGCAGTTTAAAATAAAATTTAAGAAAGCATTACGCCACTGGTACTTTGAAATAAAATTTAAGGGGGCAATACGCCGCTGGCCCTTTGAAATAAAATTTAAGAAAGCATTACGCCGCTGGCATTTTAAAACAGAATTTAAGAAAGCATTACGCCGCTGGTAGTTTAAAATAAAATTTAAGAAAGCATTGCGCTGCTGGCAGTTTGAAATAAAATTTGAGAAAGTATTACGCCGCTGGCACTGCGAAATAAAATTTAAGAGAGCAATACGCCACTGGCACTTTAAAATAATATTTAAGAAAGCATTACGCACCTGGCACCGTGAAATGAAATTTAAGAAAGCAATTGCGTTGCTGGCATTTTAAAATAAAATTTAAGAAAGCATTACGCCGCTAGCACTGCGAAATGAAATTTAAGAGAGCAATACGCCCCTGGCACTTTGAAATAAAATTTAAGAAACCGTTACGCCGCTGGCATTTTGAAATAAAATTTAAGAAAGCATTACGCCGCTGGCAGCTTGAAATAAAATTTTAAAAGCATTACGCCGCTGGCATTTTGAAATAAAATTTAAGAGAGCAAAGCGCCGCTGGCATTTTGAAATAAAATTTAAGAAAGCATTACGACGCTGGCAATTTGAAATAAAATTTAAGAAATTATTACGCCACTGGCACTTTGAAATAAAATTTACGAAAGTATTACGCCACTGGCACTTTGAAATAAAATTTAAGGAAGCAATACGACACTGGCAGCTTGGTATAAACTTTAGACAAGCAATAATCCGCTGGCACTATGAAATATAATTTAAGAAAGCATTACGCCGCTGGCAGTTTGAAATAAAATTTAAGAAAGCATTACGCCGCTGGCACTGCGAAATGAAATTTAAGAGGGCATTCCGCCGCTGGCAGTTTGAAATAAAATTTAAGAAAGCATTACGCCGCTGGCAATGCGAAATAAAATTTAAGAGAGCAATATGCCGCTGGCACTTTGAAATAAATATGAAGAAAGCTTTACGCCGCTGGTAGTTTAATATAAAATTTAAGAAAGCATTGCGCTGCTGGCAGTTTGAAATAAAATTTAAGAAAGTATTACGCCGCTTGCACTGCGAAATGAAATTTAAGAGGCAATACGCCGCTGGGATTTTGAAATAAAATTTAAGAAAGCATTACGCCGCTGGCAATGCGAAATAAAATTTAAGAGAGCAATATGCCGCTGGCACTTTGAAATAAATATGAAGGAAGCTTTACGCCGCTGGTAGTTTAATATAAAATTTAAGAAAGCATTGCGCTGCTGGCAGTTTGAAATAAAATTTAAGAAAGTATTACGCCGCTTGCACTGCGAAATGAAATTTAAGAGAGCAATACGCCGCTGGGATTTTGAAATAAAATTTGAGAAAGCATTACGCCGCTGGCAATTTGAAATAAAATTTAAGAAAGTATTACGCCACTGGCACTTTAAAATAAAATTTACGAAAGTATTACGCCACTGGCACTTTGAAATAAAATTTAAGGAAGCAATACGACGCTGGCAGCTTGGTATAAGCTTTAGACAAGCAATAGTCCGCTGGCACTATGAAAAATAATTTAAGAAAGCATTCCGTTGCTGGCATTTTGAAATAAAATTTAAAAAAGCCTTACGCCGCTGGCACTGCGAAATGAATTTTAAGAGAACAATACGCCGCTGGCAGTTTAAAATAAAAATTAAGAAAGCATTACGCCGCTGGCACTTTGAAATAAATATGAAGAAAGCTTTACGCCGCTGGTAGTTTAATATAAAATTTAAGAAAGCATTGCGCTGCTGGCAGTTTGAAATAAAATTTAAGAAAGTATAACGCCGCTTGCACAGCGAAATGAAATTTAAGAGAGCAATACGCCGCTGGGATTTTGAAATAAAATTTAAGAAAGCATTACGCCGCTGGCAGTTTGAAATAAAAATTAAGAAAGCATTACGCCGCTGGCACTGCGAAATAAAATTAAAGAGAGCAATACGCCGCTGGCACTTTGATATAGATAATAAGAAAGCTTTACGCCGCTGGTAGTTTAAAATAAAATTTAAGAATGCATTGCGCTGCTGGCAGTTTAAAATAAAATTTAAGAAAGTATTACGCCGCTGGCACCGCGAAATGAAATTTAAGAGAGCATTACGCCGCTGGCACTTTGAAATAAATATTAAGAAAGATTTACGCCGCTGGTAGTTTAAAATAAAATTTAAGAATGCATTGCGCTGCTGGCAGTTTAAAATAAAATTTAAGAAAGTATTACGCCGCTGGCACCGCGAAATGAAATTTAGGAGAGCAATACGCCGCTGGCAGTTTGAAACAAAATTAAAGAAAGCTTTACACCGCTGGTAGTTTAAAATAAAATTTGAGGAAGCATTGCGCTGCTAGCAGTTTGAAATAAAATTTGAGAGAGCAATACGCCGCTGGCACTTTAAAATAAATATTAAGAAAGTTTTACGCCGCTGGTAGTTTAAAATAAAATTTAAGAAAACATTGCGCTGCTGGCATTTTGAAATAAAATTTAAAAGAGCAATACGCCGCTGGCACTGCGAAATGAAATTTAAGAGAGCAATACGCCGCTGGCATTTTAAAATAAAATTTAAGTAAGTATTACGCCACTGGTACTTTGAAATAAAATTTAAGGAAGCAATACGACGCTGGCACCTTGGTGTAAACTTTAGACAAGCGATACGACGCTGGCATTTAGAAATAAAATTTCAGAAAGCATTACGCCGCTGGCAATTTGAAATAAAATTTAAGAAAGTATTACGCCACTAGCAATTTGAAATAAAATTTAAGAAAGTATTACGCCACTGGCACTTTGAAATAAAATTTACGAAAGTATTACGCCACTGGCACTTTGAAATAAAATTTAAGGAAGCAATACGACGCTGGCAGCTTAGTATAAACTTTAGACAAGCAATACGCCGCTGGCATTTTGAAATAAAATTTAAGAAAGCAATACGCCCCTGGCACTTTGAAATAAATATTAAAAAAGCTTTACGCCGCTGGTAGTTTAAAATAAAATATAAGAATGCATTGCGCTGCTAGGAGTTTAAAATAAAATTTAAGAAAGTATTACGCCGCTGGCACTGCGAAATGAAATTTAAGAGAGCAATACGCCGCTGGTAGTTTGAAACAAAATTAAAGAATGCATTACGCCGCTGGCAGTTTAAAATAAAATTTAAGAAAGCATTGCGCCGCTGGCACTGCGAAATAAAATTTAAGAGAGCAATACGCCGTTGGCACTTTGAAATAAATATTAAGAAAGCTTTACACCGCTGGTAGTTTAAAATAAAATTTGAGAAAGCATTGCGCTGCTGGCAGTTTGAAATAAAATTTGAGAGAGCAATACGCCGCTGGCACTTTAAAATAAATATTAAGAAAGCTTTACGCCGCTGGTAGTTTAAAATAAAATTTAAGAAAGCATTGCGCTGCTGGCATTTTGAAATAAAATTTAAGAGAGCAATACGCCGCTGGCACTGCGAAATGAAATTTAGGAGAGCAATACGCCGCTGGCATTTTAAAATAAAATTTAAGAAAGTATTACGCCACTGGTACTTTGAAATAAAATTTAAGGAAGCAATACGACGCTGGCACCTTGGTGTAAACTTTAGACAAGCGATACGACGCTGGCATTTAGAAATAAAATTTCAGAAACATTACGCCGCTGGCAATTTGAAATAAAATTTAAGAAAGTATTACGCCACTGGCAATTTGAAATAAAATTTAAGAAAGTATTACGCCACTAGCACTTTGAAATAAAATTTACGAAAGTATTACGCCACTGGCACTTTGAAATAAAATTTAAGGAAGCAATACGACGCTGGCAGCTTAGTATAAACTATAGACAAGCAATACGCCGCAGGCATTTTGAAATAAAATTTAAGAAAGCATTACGCCGCTGGCAATTTAAAATAAAATTAAGGAAAGTATTACGCCACTGGCACTTTGAAATAAAATTTAAAAAAGCGTTACGCCGCTGGCACCGCGAAATGAAGTTTAAGAGAACAATACGCCGCTGGCAGTTTGAAATATAATTCAAGAAAGCATTACGCCGCTGGCAGTTTGAAATAAAATTTAAGAAATCATTACGCCGCTAGCACTGCAAAATGAAATTTAAGAGAGCAATACGAACCTGGCTTTCTGAAATAAAATTTAAGATAGCATTACGTCGCTGGAAATTTGAAATAAAATTTAAGAAAGCATTACGCCGCTGGCACTGCGAAATAAAATTTAAGAGAGCATTACGCCGCTAGCAGCTTGAAATAAAATATTAAGAGCATTACGCCGCTGGCATTTTGAAATAAAATTTAAGAAAGCATTACGCCGCTGGCAGTTTGAAATAAAATTTAAGAAAGCAACACGCTACTGACACTTTGTAAGAGAATTACAGAAAGCATTACGCCCCTAGCACCGTGAAATGAAATTTAAGAAAGCAATACGACGCTGGCATTTAGAAATAAAATTTCAGAAACATTACGCCGCTGGCAATTTGAAATAAAATTTAAGAGAGTATTACGCCACCGGTACTTTGAAATAAAATTTAAGGAAGCAATACGACGCTGGCACCTTGGTGTAAACTTTAGACAAGCAATACGCCGCTGGCATTTTGAAATAAAATTTTAGAAAGCATTACGCCGCTGGCAATTTGAAATAAAATTTAAGAAAGTATTACGCCACTGGCACTTTGAAATAAAATTTAAAAAAGCGTTACGCCGGTGGCACTGCGAAATGAAGTTTAAGGGAACAATACGCCGCTGGCAGTTTGAAACAAAATTAAAGAAAGCATTACGCCGCTGGCATTTTGAAATAAAATTTAAGAAAGCATTACGCCGCTGGCACTGCGGAATAAAATTTAAGAGAGCAATACGCCGCTGGCACTTTAAAATAAATATTAAGAAAGCTTTACGCCGCTGGTAGTTTAAAATAAAATTTAAGAATGCATTGCGCTGCTAGCAGTTTAAAATAAAATTTAAGAAAGTATTACGCCGCTGGCACTGCGAAATGAAATTTAAGAGAGCAATACGCCGCTGGTAGTTTGAAACAAAATTAAAGAAAGCATTACGCCGCTGGCAGTTTAAAATAAAATTTAAGAAAGCATTACGCCGCTGGCACAGCGAAATAAAATTTAAGAGAGCAATACGCCGTTGGCACTTTAAAATAAATATTAAGAAAGCTTTACACCGCTGGTAGTTTAAAATAAAATTTGAGAAAGCATTGCGCTGCTGGCAGTTTGAAATAAAATTTGAGAGAGCAATACGCCGCTGGCACTTTAAAATAAATATTAAGAAAGCTTTACGCCGCTGGTAGTTTAAAATAAAATTTAAGAAAGCATTACGCACCTGGCACCATGAAATGAAATTTAAGAAAGCAATTGCGTTGCTGGAATTTAAAATAAAATTTAAGAAAGCATTACGCCGCTGGCAGTTTAAAATAAAATTTAAGAAAGCATTACGCCACTGGTACTTTGAAATAAAATTTAAGGGGGCAATACGCCGCTGGCCCTTTGAAATAAAATTTAAGAAAGCATTACGCCGCTGGCATTTTAAAACAGAATTTAAGAAAGCATTACGCCGCTGGTAGTTTAAAATAAAATTTAAGAAAGCATTGCGCTGCTGGCAGTTTGAAATAAAATTTGAGAAAGTATTACGCCGCTGGCACTGCGAAATAAAATTTAAGAGAGCAATACGCCACTGGCACTTTAAAATAATATTTAAGAAAGCATTACGCACCTGGCACCGTGAAATGAAATTTAAGAAAGCAATTGCGTTGCTGGCATTTTAAAATAAAATTTAAGAAAGCATTACGCCGCTAGCACTGCGAAATGAAATTTAAGAGAGCAATACGCCCCTGGCACTTTGAAATAAAATTTAAGAAACCGTTACGCCGCTGGCATTTTGAAATAAAATTTAAGAAAGCATTACGCCGCTGGCAGCTTGAAATAAAATTTTAAAAGCATTACGCCGCTGGCATTTTGAAATAAAATTTAAGAGAGCAAAGCG
>NW_026534341.1:16093693-16178422 GCF_026225885.1 Hylaeus anthracinus | reverse complement strand
GTCGAAATTGTAATATGGCTGTCACTCATGCCGCTCGTTCATTTCTAACCTGTAGCTGTCAGTTTGAATTTATGACATTTGGTTTCTTACAACAAGACTTTCTGACATGCATTGTGCGTACTTTTGAAAATTCTAAGGACTGAAACTGATATTGCAATACGATTAATTGTGCATTACAAATAGTGAATTTCTTTTTTCATTTCTCGCTTTATCTTTAACATTCGAATTTTTTGCAACAAGACTTTCTGGCACGCGTTCTGCGTACTTCTGAACTTTATTCTAATACAATAAATTATGCGTTACAAATAGTTGATTTCTTTTTTTCATTTCTTACTTCATCTTTAACATTTAAATTTCTTGCAGTGAGACATCTTCCCATGCGTTCTGTATACTTTTGGAAACTGAAAGAACCGAAGCTGGTCTCTTTCCTATTCTGGCTTCAGACACATTATGTATATTGTAGACTCTACGCATACTAGAATAAAAGACAAATGTATTTTTATTTTAAGCTCTACATTAATTTGCAAGTAAAATAAGGTGTGTATGTGTTTTTTACAAATAAAATTAATGTCATATGAATAACGCACAATTTATTATATTACAATACCAGATTCAGTCCCTTAAGTTTTCAAAAGCTCACAGAACACATGGCAAAAAGTCTTGTTGTAAGTCTTGTTTTGGTAGAGGCGGCAATATTGAATGCTGTCAATGTATACATGTTGTCTATGAGGAATTAATAGTTAATGTATATAGTACGTACACGGAAATATAGTGGGAGTAGATTTGGGGCTTTTTTGGATGGGAGTGGCGGCCTTATTGATTACTGCTAATGTATAAACTCTCCACATGGAAATACTGTATGAATAGGTTTGGGATAGTATGTAGTGGGTGCGGCAATATTGAATAGTGTTAATGAATATGAAGTCAAAGTGGCTATAATGATAGCAATAAATAAAGACCATATTTTTTGTTTCTCCGACAGAAAGTTAAACCAAGTTTAGCAATTTTTAATATACTTAATTCTAAATTTTGCGCCGCCTCCGAAAAAGGTGCATTGCATTTAATATGATGTATTTAATAATTTAACCAAATTCATCAAACGATGTTGAATAACAATGCAGTTTAAGTAGAAATTATTTCACACTTTTCACTGCATTTTCCCATACTTTTAAGCAATTATATCTAGAGCTAGTGCGTATTCATATAAATTAACTAGAAATTATTTCATACTTTTCATTACACCTTTTTCGAAGTCGGTTAAATTTGTTTTCCAAAAAATTATTTTATTTTACTCTTTTTAGTGGCAATCTATAACTAATAGGTTTCATGCAATAACAACAGTTATGAGCAATATACAGGATGACACAAAGACGTTGGAGGTCCTTGAAAAGACTTGTTCCGTGTGGGGGGGGGGGGGTGAAACAATTTTTCCTTAGCGAAAATGTTACTCGAGGCTTCGTTAAGGAGATTTTCCAGAAACAGAAACTCCCGACCAATCAGAGCGCGAGTATGCCGGTGCTGCGCCTGCGGGGCTTATGCTACCACAGGCGCTCCACCGGCATACTCGCGCTCTGATTGGTCGGGGGTTTCTGTCAATATCTCTTTAATGAAGCCTCGAACAACATTTTCATTAAGAAAAAATTGTTTCAAATTACCCCCCTCCCCCTCCCGAAACACCCCATTCAAGGACATCCAACATTTTTTGGACACCCTGTGTAATTGCAAATGGGATTATCATGAATACATCTGCAACTACATGTGAAAGGATTGATTGCGTTTGGTAAATTCCTTGTCGAGCTGCACCAGAGCATAGCAATTTCGCTCCAACAATGGTTTTATAAACAATAAAAGTGTTCACAAATTTTTGCAAATTAGAACATCATGAATTCATATATCATAAAATACGGAAGGTTCCATCGCGCTCGATAATTTCCTCACGGAGTTACATCATATAATAGGAATTTTGCGATGACAATAGTTATAAGCAATACAGAAATTCATAAATTTTTGCATCTGTGATCATTGCGAAAACCTCTCCGGCAGCAAAATGTAAGGGGTTTCATCGATTTCATCGGTTTCAGGCCAAACATACGTGAAATAGTACGCTTTTTGCGATAAAAAGTGGTAAAAGATAAGACGAGGACAAATGTTTTACTATGGGACCAAATGGCAAATGCTCTTCCAGATGCAAGGAGTTTCAATCTGATTGGTCCATCCGTCTCGGAGTAAGAAGCTAGACAAAATGTTTCTTTTACGCGACCATCTGGAAGAAATATTCGACAAAATGCAAGAGGTTTCACTCCGATTCATCAAGCCATCTCGACGTAATCGGCAAGCATACCTAAAAATCACGGTTTTTTGGTAAGAAGACGGGTAAAAAATGACAAATCGCAAAGAGTCTTGACAGTAGGATCACCGGGGGAACATGCTCTACAAGATGCAACAGGTTCCATTCCGATTGGTTAAGCTATCTCGACGTAAACGGTGAACAGACTAAAAAAAAAAAAAAAAAAATACATGTCGAATTGAGTAACCTGCTCCTTTTCGAAGTCGCTTAAAAATGAAGTATGAAATAAAAAATAAGGTCCACTATTTCTAACGCACAATTTATTATATTACAATACCAGATTCAGTCCTTTAAGTTTTCAAAAGTACGCACAATGCATGTCAGAAAGTCTTGTTGCAAGAAACCAAATGTCACAAATGCAAACTGACAGTTACAGGTTAGAAATGAACGAGCGGCATGAGTGACAGCCATATTACAATTCCGATCGATGAGCCTTGCCGACTGATTCCGAGAGTTGACGAATCGACGAATGGTCTTAGCTCCTATTGACTAAGTGGTGACGAAAAGAATAAGAATCAGAATCAGAAGAAAAATCTTCAATTTCTGACTGATTCATGACATGATATTACGATATCTCAGTTGTACATAGACCGATTTTATCGATTTTGGTTTTATTAGAAAGCTTATATGCGATTTACATTAGAAAAATGCCTTTAGATTTAGAAAATACAGCAGACGTGACGAGATATTAATGACAGAAGTTTCGGGTTAAGTTGGAATCGCAGTTTTACAAGTAAAAGATACGTGGTAGCGCTAGCGCCAGTATACACGGTGGCGTATAATTTTTCATGTACTTGGCGTCGAGACGCTACCGCGTCTCTAGATAAACAACTAACTAACTAGCTCCTTGAGAAAAGTTTTCGTTGGACGAGAGGGGGGAATGGAAGTACCCTGAACGACTTCCGGTTTAACGGCCGAGGAGATAAGACGTGTTGTAGATACGTGCCGAACTTTTATGGTGAAAAACCGGGAAAAAATCCTAAAGTGTAGTGAAACCCGTTAAGAAATTTTTCCGAGGGGTAGGGACTTTAGGGTAACAGGGTTTTGAAGGACTCTAGGGCATAAAGCCCCTAGAAAAGGGCTAAAAGACTAGGAGGTGTGGGGAGTGGGGGTAGTGATACCCCGTTTTATCCTTACCTAAAAGTTAGAAACTATAGTGCATAGAGAGTGGTCGTTTAACAAATGTACCCCCCGCGGGGGAACCCGCTTGGAAAAACAGTTTCTCATCTAAAAAATGGATAACAACAGGAAAAAAGACCAGGAAAGAGAACCCAGTTAAAAAAAAACGGTAGAGGAAACGAAGAGAAACATAGAGAATCAAGGAAAGGAAATGGAAATAGAAACGATTGAGTCAAAGGAAGTTAAAAAGAACACTAAGGAAAATGAGGACTAAGGAATATGTGAAGATTTAGAAATTTTAGAAGAATATAAAGCTATTGTTAAAAAAATGTGCGACAAATGGGAAAAAAACCGGAAGAGAAAATTGAGGGAGCCACTTGTGACACAGGCCTGGCTTCCACCAATAGGAAGACGGAGGATACGAAATCCACCAATCCTATAACGCCACCGTGCAAGACAGGAAACAAGAATACCAGCAAAGATCCACAAACCTGCCCCCCGGTGGGAAAAGAAGAAATTGAAACAACCGTTAAGTTGGGGAAGGAGGGGAAAGGATAAGCGAGATCGAACAAAGAGTTTCAGACGAACATAGGAACTCGAGAGGAAAGGAACCAAGAGAAATTAGGTATTTTAAAAGAAAATCAGGATAGAACAAAGGACAGTGAGTGGTGGCTTGCAAAAAAGAGAAAAGTAGAGGAAATCAAGGAGGAATGGGAAACACAAAAAACGCAGGTAAAGAAATCAAATAGAAAAAGACAAGATCAGAGGGTGATAAAGTGACTAAAACACAAACTACACATTTTGACACACATGTGTCTCATAGCGAATCGAAATCAAACAAAACTAACCAACATTGCTTACTACAATTACAGGAAGTAAGTGAGCTCATAAAAAAAGGAATAAATATAGAAGCATTAACAAATAAAAATACTAGGAATAAGGAGGAAATTAGTCATTTTCGAGACAAGGATAATTCGAACATACAAGGTAAGAGATTAACTCAGCTATATGATAAGGATCTGGCGAGCAAGGAGTACACGGTGACTGTAGGCCTTGGAAAAAAGCACGTGTCTAAAAACAAAAAAAATAATTTGATTAAAATATATCGATGGATCAGGCAGTTCAAACCAACACCAATATCAATAGAAATGGTTGGTTTTAATCGGACTGATATAATTTACAGGAACAAGGAAGAAGCAAACTATATAATTATGGAAGGTAACAAGGAAAACCGTAAATGCTATGCGAATATTCCATTCAGGAAAATGATAAGAAAAGGAGTAATCCATGAATGGGAAGATAGCGTAGAAGAACTAGAAGCCGAACTTATGCCAGTACAGGGCAAATTCAAGTTGGAAAGATTAAAGAAAAGGATATATAAAGACGGTGAAGTTCAATGGACAGAAGGAAGAGCTATTCTTATAACCTTCGAAGGAGATTCCCTTCCAACGAGGGTACTAATCGGATATGGTCATGTGTGGTTACGAGTTGAACCTTTTATGGAGTCAGTTAAACAGTGTTTTAAGTGCTACAGATACGAGCATTCACAACAAATTTGCAGAAGCAGTGTGAGTAATTGTAGAAGGTGCGGGGAAGAGAGACATGAAGAATGTCAAAAACAGCCTCACTGCACAAAATGTGCTGGCTCTCACCCCAGTATGGCAAGAGAGTGTCCCATCTATCAGAAGGAAATCAATATAAAAAAGGTGATGGCGTACCAAAACTGGCCGTATAATACGGGGAAAACATATATAGAGAATAAATACCGTAGTGAGAACATGGAATGAACTAACATGAATGTAAAACAAGAAAAATGGGACTTTCCACCCCTACAAGCCAAGCACAAGGTTGAATATTGGAAAGATAAGGAAGTGCCTGGACTGGTGTATAAAACAAATAAATGGAACGAACAAAAGGAAAAGGAAAGGAACCCGGAAAACCCAAGGAACCAGGAATATTTTGAAACTGATAAAAATGAAGAAGAACTAATGAATAGGAACGGGAATACTGTCGGAAAGAAGAAAGAAGAAAAACAGAAATCAAGAAGGCCCTTACCGAAATACTTTCGAACCACTCCTGCAGCAAGAGGGGACTTGGTTAGGAGGAGTGGTGGTGTGCGTGTGGGTAGCGAGAGTAGAGTGTAAGAAAAGCGTTTAATGCGAGTAGTGTAGCGATAGTTATAGACACAGTGATAAGGATTAGGCAGGATACAAGAGGAAGAGTAAGGGCAAGTGAAGGTGAGGTGTAAAAAAAATATAAAGGGGTGTTACGGCTGATTTTGTGTGATTCAGCCGATTAATAGGTTAGGTGATGGGCAACGACGGCTATAAATCAGAGCATGATAGTTCGGACGACGAGGGGGCAGTAGGTAAAGTAGACACGGTAGACGAAAAAAGTGGCAGAGCCGAGAACGACAAGAAGAGGTCGGCCAACAAATGCCGATAAAACAGCGAGACACGAGAAGGAAAAAGAAAGAATGGAGAAATTCATAAACAAAGGTAGGAAAGAGATAGTAGATGACAGGATAGTTTGCGACAGGAAAAACAGGCAATGAAGAAATATTGAAAGTGTTAGCTGGGTTGGTGGATGAAATAAGAAGTTTGAAAAAGGAAATACGTACAAATAATATCAGGATCGCGGAAGAAATTATAGAAATTAGGGAAAAAATGCGGGAAAAAGAAATAGACTGAGAGTTAAAAGTAAAAGGAATGGAAAATAAAATTATGGACGTAGAAAATAAAGTAGGGCAGTTAACTAGAGCTGGGGAGGGAAATAGCTGTATTAGCTCGGGGCAAGAAAGAAGGGATTTAGAAGAAAGAATAAAGTCGATAGTGGTTAATAAGGTTAAAAAAGAGATGGGTGGGGAAGTGGTAAAAATAAGAGAGTGGATGGAAAGGCAACAAAAAATAGAAAGGAAAAACAATTTAGTAATAAAGAGTCTAAAGGTACGGCAAGACAATATAAAAACGCAAATTGAAAACTTCCTGCAGAGCGAATTAAGAGTAAGGAGTAAGATATTTTGGGCAAAGGAAATCGGTAGAGGGGAAAAGAGTGTAGTAATAGTGGGAATGGAAAGTTGGGAAGACAAGCAAGAGATTATGAGAAATAAGAGGGGGTTAAGAGGTACGAAGGTATTCATAGATCATGATTTAACGAGACACGAGAGGGAAATACAGTATAAACTAATAGAAATCGCGAGGGGGGAGAGAAGTAAGGGAAAGGAAGTCAGAGTGAGATTTCAAAAATGAAGAATAAACGGAGATTGGGTGAAGTGGAATGAAAGGGCGGGAGGGGTAAGTAGCCAGATTTTTTAGAAAGGGAGCAACCGAGGAGGGTAAAGGTAGCAGAGGAGTTTGGAGGTGGTAAACGTAGAGAAACAAGGTTGCTCGATGAAACAGAAAGAAGGGAAAAAGCAATGAGTGAAAGGAGGAACAGTACGGAATCGAAAGAGGAGAGAGAGGGAAGGGAAAGAAAGGATCAAATGTTATTTTGGAATGTAGCTGAAGTGCTCAACAAAGACAGGGATTTCTGGGAATTTGTGAAGGGTTTTGGCTTTGTAGGTTTGACGGAAACATGGATTAATGAAAAAGGTTGGGAGAAGATAAAAAATATAATGCCAAAGGAATGTAATTGAAAATGCCAATATGCCATACTGGAAAAGGAAAAAGGAAGAGCGATGGGGGGAATTATCACAGGAGTAAGTAACCGGTGGGGTGTAAATGAAGAAACAATACAAGCGGAAGGCGTGAGGTGATGAGCAGGGTGGAATCGGATCATCAGCCTATTGTTATCACACTTGGGGAGACGGAAATCCGAGAAGAGGAAGGAAAGGAAAAGAGCGAAAAAAGAAATAGAAAGTTGGTGCTGGGAGGAAGACAAAGTGCAATCCTTTAAAGATAAGACAGGTGACAGAGTATTCGAACAGGAAGGAGTAGAAGAGAGTTGGATTGAATTAGGAGAAGGAATACGAGAGTGTGCAGTAAGGAGAAAGAGGAAGATCAAAGAAAGAAAGATAGAATATAAACTCCGGTGGGATAAAGAGTGTGGACAAAGAAAAAGGAAACTGAAAAGACTGTACAGGAAATGGAAGGCAGGAAAGGTGGAAAGGGAAGAATACGTGAAAGGCAGAACGGAGTTAAGGAAATTATATGAGGAGAAAGAAAAGAGGAAAAAAGAAGAAGAATTAGAAGAGATCAAAGGGGCAAAAACGGAGGCGCAAATATGGAAGTACATAAACAAAGAGCGGAAAAAGAGAATCATGATAGAAAAGAGCATCAGAATAGAGGAATGGGCAGAACATTTCAGAAACCTATTGGGGGGAAGTCAGGAAAAAGTGACTGAAGTAAGAAGGCAAAGAGGGAGTGAAGGAGATGGAGAGGAAGAGCTGTCTCATAGAGAAATAGAGGAGCAGATACCTAGAAGTTGAAGAAGGGGAAGGCGTCAGGGGAGGACGGGATACCAGCGGAGGCATGGAAACATTGTCAGGGTAGGACTAGGGAGAAACTAAGAGAAATACTAGAAAAGGTATGGAGAGGGGAAGGTTTCCTGAGGGATTGGAGGAAAGGGATTATAGTCCCGATTCATAAGAAGGGGGATACAGAGGAGGCCAAAAATTATAGGGGGGTCTCACTTCTGAGTACAGCATATAAAATATACGCGGCAATGCTAAATGGGAGACTGAAGAAGGAGGTGGAGGATAAGAAGATCCTACCAGAGTCGCAGGCAGGCTTCAGAAAGGATAGAGGGACGATGGATAATGTCTATGTACTGCAACACATACTGGAAAGAGAGATAGCTAAGAAGAGGGGAAAGCTATATACGATATTTATAGACTTAAAGGCAACGTTTGACAAGGTGTCAAGAGAAGAACTTTAGAGGGTGATGGAGAGAAGAGGAATACGTAGGGGGTTGATTGAAAGAGTTAAGGAAATGTATCAGGAAACGGAAAATGTAGTGAAAGTAGGGAAAGAATCGTCGGAAAGTTTTTGGACAAGTGAAGGAGTAAGACAGGGATGTCCGATAAGCCCAACACTGTTTGCGATATTTATATCAAAGTAGGGAGAGGTGTTGAGGAAAGCACAGGCAGGAGGAATGGTAATTGGCAAAGAAAAGTTTTGGTCCTTGGCATATGTAGATGACATAGTGTTGGTATCGAAGAGGGCAGAAGAGTTGGAAGAGATGTTGAAAACGCTGGAAAGCTATCTAGAGAAAAGAAAGTTAACTCTAAACGCGGAAAAATCCAAAATAATGGTTTTTAAGAAAGGAGGGGGGGAGAGGAGAGGGAGGGAGTGGAGATGGAAATTTAAGGTTCTGGAAACAGTAAAAGAATTTGTATACCTGGGGGTACGTTTCCAAAGGAATGGGGACATGGTCGGACACGTGAAGGAGAGAGCGAAGAAAGCTAATATAATAATCAGGCCGATATGGGGTATAGGGGAACGTAAATTCAAGAAGAATTTTAGAAAAAGGATGCTAATGTTTGACAGCCTGGTGACAGCAGTAATGTTGTATGGGGCGGAGATTTTCGGATGGAAAGAGAGAGCAGAATTAGAAGCGACTCAAACGAAATATATCAGGTGGTGTCTAGGCTTGGATTGCTGCACATTATTATATATATTACTAGAGGAGTCAAAAAGGGAAAAAATAAGGATGAGAGCGGGAATAAAAGCGTTGAGATTCGAAGAGAAAGTCAGGAGTGCAGAAGGAAGGGTGTTAGTGAAGGAATGTTTAAAGGAGTAGGAAAGTACAACAGTAGAGACCAGGAATAGCAGAGAAAAAACAGATTATCTCAGGAGAATTGAGTATATCCAAGCGGGAATTGAGGTATTACGAGAAGAAGGGAGAGACGTTGTGAAGGAATTAAAGGAGAGAGACAGTCAAGTACAAAGACAAGTGCAATTCAATAAAATAAGAGAGGCTAAATACAATAGTAGATTTAAATATATTGTAACGATGCTACGACCGGAATATCTAGTAAGACAGGAAAAGAAGATAGCCAAAAATATATTGCGAGGGTAAGATGTGGAAATTTGGAAGAAGAGAACAAGTATTGGCTGAGGGAGGAGGATAGGAGGTGTATTGTGTAATCTAGAGATAGGAACACTGAAACACTACACTGAGGAATGTCAGGAGCTAGAAAGAGGGGAATTAAGTGAGGAAACATTGGTAGAGGGGAGGGCAGAGGAGAGAGTTGCAGAATGCGTAAGGAAGTTGGAGAAAAAGCGAAAGGAAAAGAGCGGAAAGTAAAGAGAGAGGTGGAAGACAGAGATAAGAGGATGGGGGGTGACTTAGAGAGGGGCAACATATGTATGTGTATATTTATATGGAATATATTTATGGATAGTTTATATGTTTTGGTGTCTATATGTTTAGATGTTTTATATGTTTGACATGTTTATATAGTTTTGGTATATCTATGTGCGTTTAAGTGAAATATAGGTATGTTAGGATAGGTCTAGGTTTATATATACATATAAGTTAGGGGAAATAGATAGTAGTTAAGGGAGTGGACTCCGCCGAAAAGATCAACGCGACATAAAAACCGAGCGGCCGCTAGAAGAAGTAAATTAAGTAAAACATTTAGGCCGGAAGAGGAGCTGAATGCAATTTCTGCTGTTCAAAATATGCTGCTGATAAGGTAAGGTAAGCTTTATAAGCAAGCGAGACGTCAACGACAATGTATCGTTGGAGCGAGCAGCCGTGCCGGAACACACTCACACATGCAACGCTCCGTAGCATGTCCGTGTGCCTACGAGACTGCAAAGGTTCCGTATTGTCCTATTTATGTCTCGACAATGCAGATTCGAGACCTCTCAAAACTTGTTTCCGCTAGATAAATGTTCAAACTAGAGCGCAAGCTGGCATAGGGACTCTACTTTTGCTCTTTTCTGTCATAACTAACAATATTCGGCAGCATGATGCCGACCCGTCTCATTCAAAAAGCGCTCGTCCGGATCACGACCTTCCCTTGTGAGCTGTTGAACGTTTTCGAAACGGCTTTTTCTCCGCGTCGTCCATTATCATCTCGAAGATAAACATTCCAAATGATTTGCTATTGAACCAGACAGAAAAGGTATATTAACAAAATGCGGAAAAAAATGAAAGATATACTTCAAGATTTAAAAATTAAAATTCCTCTCTTCTGCTTACCTTGCCAGCTGATGCTCGTTCGCCGAGTCGTCGGTCAACATTACGACGATCGCTGTGTCTCCGGGTATCACACTTGTGTCAACTTCGTAACAATAGTCCAGATGATTCGTTGCTACAACATAACAAAAAAGAAAATTAATATAATCTGAAAATATAAAAGGTAAGGTGACACGCGAATCAATAGATTTCCACATCACCCTTGAGGTACTATTGTTGATGCGTTTTTTTTTGTTAGTGGTATCCCCTATAGGCCTATTCCACTGTGTCACCAGCTGATTGAGTCAGCTGGGTTGCACTTTTGTAAGTGCACTCGACGTCTGAAAATTACAACTTTAATATAATATTTTAATATTATATTCATTCGCTGATAGAATCAGCGAGTCTGCGCACTTATCTGAAAGTGTGCAGCTCGACGTCGGTTAGCCTTTGGATCGTCACTTTATATTATTAAACTTTTTTTTCTTACTTACCTTCACTTTTTGATATTCTGAGGCTCCCGTATTGCATGCCTCTGTTATATCTGCTGTCAACTATTTCTGGCAGCATACAATTCAGATAAAATTGTGTTAATTTTGGTTCCATTTCTCACTTGCAAAAATCGTCATCCTTTTCAACACGAATGGACATGATTCCTTTTTTGGTCCACAGACATAACAGGTAGTATTTTCTACCCGTTGTGTGTAATTGTCCTTGGATTTGGTAGAAGTACGGGTGTGTTTTGCGCAATGCGCTGCCCGTACTGTCGGTAAATATGGCCTTCACAGACTTCTTTGTTGTTATTGCCTCTTCTGGAGTAACATCTTCTGCAGATTTCGGGCATTTTATTTCTACAATGCCGTCTTCACCGATAACGCCATCCGACGATGCTCCCAAATAGGATAGGATGCGTCGATGAAAAGACCACATTTTTTTATTTCAATGTTTTCCTTTTTCGACAATTCTCCCCGAGCAATTTCTTCATTCTCCAGTCCGTATTCTACGGCAGAAACGTTCAATACACGTGAATACAACAGAGACTGTACCATCTTGGCACACGGTGTATCTTTGCATCGGCGGCAAACTTTACCGAAGTTGGGCGCTGTCAAAAGTTTTGTCTTGTGAGCCAACCATTTCCTGCTTTTACATTGTTCTATGGTTTCCTGCTCAATTTTTTCTTTTTGATTTTGCCATTCGTTCAGCATTTCCAGATGTTTCTCTTTCTGGAGATCGAACATAAATTCATCCATGTCTCACTTCTGTGCATTTGGTCCGTAATCATTATCTTTACTTGCACGGAAATTTTTCTTTTTGGTCTCGCTCTTCTTTTCTTTTTCGGTATTTGTCAATTCTTTCTTCTTCTTCGAATTCTCTAGATTTAGTAACAGCTGTGGCGGCTCTTTTCCACACGTTCTCTGTAATCGAGACAACACTTATTTAGTGTTGTACTGAATTACAGCACAGCACATCTTCCTGTGTATGATCCTCTTTGGCCAAAATTAATGCGTTTTCCGCAAATATATTTCGCAATGATGGCATTAAAACTTTCTACTGTATTATTGTTGGTTCGGTACAGTAAGCTTTTTGCGTGTGCCGCCAACGATCGAAGAATATCTTGTATTTTTTTGATAAACTCCCAGGTTTAATAAATGTGGGACGATGTTTTGTTCATTCTCCTTCATCGTTCCGTTGCAGAAATATCCAATTCTTTTGCAGTCTTTATGTTCTCCAAACACGTGGCTGGATACATTCATAATATCTTCGTATAATTTTTGTTGTCTCTGTAATATCGAAGTATTTTCATTAAATCTATATTCTGCAGCTTTTGTAATTCCCATACGCATCCGTCGAATATTATTTTCGATGGCTTGTCTATAACAGCCCGGCGGAGTCTTCTTCGCAACTTCTTTTAACTTATTGCCGAAGTTGCGCAACAAATGATTCGTGGATTCAATTTTCTTTACACGAATCATATTTTTATATGGGTCGCAGTCTAAAATTTTTTTGTAGACGCTACTATCGCCATCAGCAAACAGTGTCGAATAAATTAATCCTCTTTTTTCGACACTGCTCTTGAAACCTTCTACGATGGCATCGCTCTCCATCTTGGTAGACGCTTTATTTCTACCCCAATTTTTGAAACATTGATGGTGTGGCGGGTCTTTTTCTTTTACGGCTGCATTCCGGCATATACAACAAATTTTGTTCTTCGCGCCAATAAATAATACTTTCTTGGTGTGATAACCAATGATCACACCAACACCAAGCAGTGAGTCGTACTTTCCTGTTCGGTACGACCTTTTCATCCAGCTTCCGTCTGCAACTACAGGAATATGTGGAATTCCACATGAAAGGACATCACTTCTTTCAACGGCTAGCCTTTTTTCTTCTTTTGCCGCTGCTGCCACTTCTGTTTCGGCAGCAGCGATTAATTTATTGACGATGTGATCGTGACATTTCCTATATTTCTTTTTTGAAATGCAAGGGACATTGATAGATGTCAAAAAGTCCTCCATTTGTGCGTAGCCGCCTCCACTGAAAATGTTTGCTGCAACTGCATTCTCAGTTGTATTCATTATCTGAGCATTTTTAGGTTGGCTGTGCACTTCGGCTCTATAATTGCACATCTTGCATTTTAGAATAAGGGTTGAATTTAAACACGATCTTTTCAAACGTTTCTAAATGTTCGCCGATCAATTTTATCTGGTCGAACACGTGATGCATGTCAACAATGCTGAACCCGTCAGACCGACATAACTTTTCGTCTGATTTCGTCATTTCTTTTTCTACGACTAGATATTCTTCTTCGTCAGTGGCAGTTTCTGTCTGCATGACGACGTCTACTATCCGATGAAATTCTTCTTCTGTTTCATTTCTTATATCTTCTATTTCTTCTTCTTGTCGATCTTGACATTTATTCTCTACAATGTATCTTCCATCTAATTCTATTTCCATTGCTTCTTTCATTTGTAATATTTCATGTGCCGTTGCAGCTGACACAGTTTCAGTCTACTCCTCTTCGCAAACTTGTTTACCTAACCGTTTCAATCTAGAAACAAAATAACATAAAAACCATGCTATAACGATATGGCCTTAAGTTTCCCTTATACAGACATATTTTTTTAAATCTGGAGACTTGACATATCGCGAAATTAAACTGATTTAAAATGAACGCTACACATATTTTTAAAAAACAGTCTGTACAAAATGCATTTCGAAAAAAATTAGGTACATTCTATTTAACGACGTACGTGATTATGAATTTTTTCAGTTTTTTTGCACTGCAAATAGGATTTTTAAAAAATTCAAAAAGTTTAAAAACATTTGTTTTTTAGAAATTATGAAATGACCACGATTATATTTTTACACTGTTAATGTCTTCTTATGATTATTGGTCTGTAATTTTTCCATATTTTTAGAAGTGGTGGAACGACGTTGGAAAAATGAAAAACCGATTGTTGTTTACATTATTACCTTAATTTGTCACCTGACTATGTTCATATTGTGTCTGTTTTAATAGTTTATTACCGTTATTATAGTATGATATTTTCAGATTTTTTGCACAGGTGTGCTACATACAAAAAAATTGTAAATAGATATTTTCTAACTTTCCACCGTCGATTTTGGTCAAACTCTAAAATTGTCTACAAAAATTATTTTTCACATTCTCGGTCAAAATGAAGCATATTTTGTTTAATAACATATTGGAGTGACTTCTATTATTTATGAGAACAAAATTCCTAAAAAAAAGAATAAAAATGGTTTGAAAGAAGTGATCCTCGGAAAATATCTTTTTTTCGAAAAAATATATTTAAAAACAGATTCATATTATTGGATTATGGAATTTTTAAATGAACAAATTCACACTAAATATTTCATATCAAATATTCTTTTATTTTAAAGAACACGGAAGGACGTCTTTATTCTTCTAGCGAGACTAACAGCTCTTTCAAAAGCACATAGGAAAATCGGCGCCCAGGTCGTAGAAGAAAAACACGGCATGGGTCTGCCACATGTTTTTCACACTGCTCTCCTGAACATAAATACTGTCAGAGGCCCAACTACGAAAGACAGAAGAAAAGAAGCTTTCACTTTTGTAAAACGCAGTGTCCCTCAACTCTAGATTTATTTTTGTTACGTTTATTATTAAATGAAGCACAACATATCTCATCGAGATGTACAAATTTTGTTTAAAAGATTCGAATATACACAGTACTCCGCTGCAAACGAAAAGTTAAAAAATCGATTTATAATTTTTTTTGTATGTGGCAAACATGTGCAAAAAATCTGACAAAATCATACAATAATAACAGCCACGATAAAACAACCACAATATGAACATAGTCAAATGAAAAATTAAGGTAATAATATAAACAACAATCGGTTTTTCATTTTTCCAACATCGTTCCATCTCTTCCAAAAATCTGAAAAAATTACAGATTAATAATCATAAGAAAACACTAACAGTATAAAAATATAAACGTGGTTATTTCATAATTTCTATTAAAAATAAATGTTTTTAAAGTTTTTGAATTTTTTAAAAATTAGCTCTGGAACTATCCCTCCGGTAATGGTAACGGGTTGAAATTTTGCACAAATGGTTTTCTTTGAACGCTCTATTAAATGATATGCTTACTTTCCAATTTGGGTCAAGGGTAAGGGCACTTTTGACCCCCTTATCCGGCTATGTTATAAACATTAAGAAATTCATAGATTTTTACAAATGGGAAAACAATGAAATCAGCTGTCATTCAATGTGATCTCAATAGACATTTAGAGATTTTGCAGTAGTAATTGTTATAAACATTGAGAAATCCATGGATTTTTACAAATGGGGAACTCAAGACATTGATCAATTTCGATCGATAAATTCATCTCCAAGTTACATAATAAATAGGAATTTTGCAATAACAATACTTATAAATAATAAGAAAAAGTCATTTCTGTAAAGTGAACAAGTCGAAAACCTTTTCGGCAGCAAAACGTAAAGGGTTTCATCGATTTCATCGAATTCAGGCCGAACATACGTAAAATAGTACAATTTTGCGATAAAAAAGTGCAATAAAATTATAAAAGATGGATGAAGGTGAAATGCCTTTTTAAGCTTTTAGGAGGCACCGAAGCCCTACCAGATGCAAGAAGAGTCAATCCGATTGGTCAATCCCTTTTGAAATAAGAAGCAATACAAAATTTTTCTGTTCTTTTGGTAAAAAAAAGAACGGGAGAAAAATAAAAAATCTTAAAATGTCGAAGTAACGGGGCCAAACTGGGAATATGCTCTACAAGATACAAGAGATTTCATCCCGATCAATCAAGCCGTCTGGACGTAATCGGCGAACATACATAAAAAAAAAGGTAATTATAGAGAACATCCTCTCCAATTTCGATAATTCTTAAATATGTTGTAGAAATCAACATTGTGAATAACTTTTTCCTATACATATAACCGTCGCTCGGCCTTAGTTTCCGAGATATTTGCAAAATATCATTGCTACTACTACAATGAATATTGCGTATAGCTACGCAACTGTGGCAGTGTGTGTGTAAGCGTTCAGTCGTCGATTGTTTAGGCTCGGAATACACGTACACGTCTGTGAGTTTCCGTAATTTCGAGGCGTATACTTTTCACGCAAAATCCTTTTACAAAAATTGAAAGGCATATATGTCTCAATCACACGCATGTTGGCAGGCTGCGCCCCCCAGACCCCCCGCTAAACTATAAACACTCCTCAGGCTAACCGTGTACACACCTGAGTGGTGCGCTGCAGTACTCGTTGTTGGGGGCTTCGCGCTCAAACCCCCGACCGGGGGCAAGTCCCCGGACCCCCATTTTTTTACTGTACGAATATAGATCATGCGCTACTTTATATGTATAAATGAGTTCGGAACAGATTGAATCACGAGCCGACCAGCGAATGGTAGGTAACGCATACAAACTCACAGACGCGTATGTGCATTCCGAGCCTAAACAAGTGACAACTCAACGCTTACACACACGCTGTCACAGACGCGTGGCTAGCTATACGCAGTATTCATTGTTGTAGCACCACATGGTATTTTGCAAATATCTCAGAAACTAAGGCCGAGCGACGGTTATAAGTGTGGAAAAGTTATTCACAATGTTGATTTCTACAACATATTTAAGAATTATCGAAATTGGAGAGGATGTAACCTGTTCTCTATAATTACCGTAAATGCATATTGTTTACACTGACCTATTTCGAAGGTACGCTCCTTTTCTGCTGTATCTTTTCCTGGAGATGCGAAGACGTTTCAATGATTCTTTCCCCTTCAAGTATCGTGACGCCACATTCCGTTCCATTCATATCGTAGAATTATTGTTATCCGTTTTAGAAACACAATATTACAAACACTATACACAATATTCAAAAATAGCTCAATTTTATATGTACACGTGCGAACGGGTTACGATATATCACTGAACTGATTTCCCTGTGGGTCGGGGAACAGAATACGCCCACAGTAATCCCTACTTGTCGTAAGAGGCGACTAAAAGGGATAGGCGAGACCGTGGGCTGTGGCATCCGCGGTCAGGTGGGGAGGTATTCACTCCCCACCGGAGATGGCACTCCTCCCTTCGTTGGGGGGGGGGAGGTGCGGGGGGGGCACCGGTAGCGTTCGTAAGAGATCCCGGGATCTCTTACGAACGCTATCGGTGCCCCTCCCCAATGCGCCGTGGCCGGCCACCGTTAGGTTTTAGTGGGTATTCCCCTTGATATCAAATCAAGGGGCGAGTCCCACACTACCCCCTCCTTATGAAGGGGCGTGCGTAAACGCATTTCCTCACATAAAAAAAAAAAAAAAAAAATCACTGAACTGAATCAGAAGTACGAAATTCATTTAGTAGCTTTCAAAGTCAGACGAGTGGGATGATTGTCGTTCTCGGTATACGATCTTGAAGACGCGGGGGTTTGGGGGGCGGATTGGCTGAAGGGACCGATCACGTCCGACGTCAAAAATGACGATCTCAGAAGTTTCGTCGTTGACGCCGATCGCGAGCACAGCAGTCAAGCTAGAAGAAGCAACAGTGCATGTTCAAACCGCTGCAAGTTTACTGTACTACAGAAGTTTACTGTAAGTGGCTTGTTTTCTTATAATTATCAGAATCCAGTTTTATACAGACTGTTTGTGTCAATGATTAATATTTAAAACCAGGAAAGAGGAGAAAGTGATAGTGTTTATTATAACCAACGTAACAATGTATATAAAGGGTATAGCCGGATAAGGCAGTCAAAAGTGCTTTTAGATCGCTTTCGATCTGCGACGATGTATTCGATAGGTTATCAAAAAAAACTAATCTATGCTAAGTTTCAAGTACCCCTCCCGCCCGGGGGGGGGGGGGGAGTAAACAAGAAAAAAAAAATCATGTTTTTGACCAATTTCTCTTGTCCTATTGCATACAAAATTTTAAAATATTTCAATTAGCGCGTCACATATTTCATAATTTTTTCGGATTTTCAATTCAAAATCCAAGTTGTGAAAAATAAAAAACGCAACAGAATCATTAAAAATACCAGTTTGGTACCGAAATAATTTCAGAAGTATGATTATATAATTACAGGAAGTGTATTGTTGCTGCTGTTGTTGTTGTTGTTGTTGTTGTTGTTGTTGTTGTTATAATCCTCAATTTTTTCATAATTTTTAGTGTGATGCGCCTAGTTGAAAAAATAAAAAACCGATTTATTAGCTGTTTTGCTGTGTTATAGTAACTTATATAAGGAAATTTGTATACATACTAGTATGAAAAAAATTGAGGATAATAATAATAATAATATACACTTCCTGTAATTATATAATCACAGTTCTACTTGGATTTTGAATTGAAATATCTGATAAAATTATGAAATATGTGACGAGCTAATTGATATATTTCTGATTTTTTTCAAAATTTTGTATACAATAGGACGAGAAAAATTAGTCAAAAACATGATTTCTGTTTTTTCTTGTTTACTTGCCCCCTCCCCCTTCTCCCCCAGTCGAGATAGGCACTTAAAACTTGGCACAGATTAGTTTTTTTCGTTAACCTATCGAATACATCGTCGCAGATCGAAATCGATCTAAAGGCACTTTTGACCCCCTTATCCGGCTATACCCTTTATATACATTGTTACGTTGGTTATAATAAACACTATCACTTTCGCCTCTTTCCTGGTTTTAAATATTAATCATTTACGAGAAAAACGCTTGCTAATTAATCTCTGAACAATTTTTTACTGATACATATTTTCGTATATAGATGGAATCCGAAAATAACAATATTGCGCCGACGCCGACGCCAGCGCAAACACCGGCGCCAACAACACCGGCGCCAACACCAGCGCCAACACCAGCGCCAATAGCGACGTCAACACTAGACCAGGATAAAAAAAGAATTAAAAAGTTGGAGAAAAAAATGGTAAGTTACCCTAAATATATTTGAATTACATCAACAATCTGAAATATGTTATTTTTAAATTTTCATTCACTTTTTACAGAACAAAATGTTACGCCGCCTTCGCGGTAATATGTACAAACATAATTGGCGGAGAAGCGGAAGAGGAGGAGGAAGGGGAAGAGGAAAAAGAGGAAGAAGAGGAAGAAGAAGAGAAGGAGGATGGAGTGAAGGGGGGGGGGGAATGTCTATGTCTTCCAAAGAAGTTAAACAAAAAAGAAATTTAATAAATAACAAAAAAAGTTTTAAATTATTGACTTTATTTTTAGTTGTATTGTCCTCCTCCTGTTGTAGTCATAAATTACTTTCAGGTATAGGAAAGAAGAAAAATTATTGTAAATATCGACTAGACTCTGCCGATTAAGCGAGACTTGCAATATTACATTTGTGACATTTTTCTGATTACGATGATATTTACAGTAATTTTTCTTCTAGCCGCTAGACCCTTACTTTCAGGTATCGCGTCATCACGCAGCCTATTCGTAGGCACACGGACATGCCACCAGGTGTTGCATGTGTGCGTGTGTCTCGGCACGGCTGCTCGCCAGCTTTCATGGTCGGCATCATGCTGCCAAATATTGTTAATTATGACAGAAAAGAGCAAAAGTAAAGTCTCTATGGGAGCTTGCGCTCTAGTTTGAACATTTATCTAGCGGAAACGAGTTTTGAGTAGTCTCGAATCTGCATTGTCGGGAAGAACTTTAAGTACAAGATTTAAAATACAAGGACTGTTTCTATACGTTTAAATAACTAAACGTATTTACTATATATTAGCATAGCATATTAAAAAAAAAAAAAGAAGAAGAAGAAAATATAGAACGTATTCTCCTAAGCATACCGGTAAGATAATTTTTCAAAAAAAAAAAAAAAATATGACATGCAAATCCTTGTTATGCAATATAACATAAGGAGCTCAACCTTAGGCTGTTTTTCAGTTTCCTAATTTTCATTTTTAATTTATTTTTAATTTTTACTTTTAATTTTTATTTTTAGTTATACCTTGATACATGTACTTTTTTGTTATAATTCTGTTACGAGCCAGGGCGATAGCGACGCGCGTGTGAGCCGTGCGAGTGGGTTGAATTCAAGAATCGAAGAAGATACGATTAGTCCTGTTTATTTCAATGGATCCAAAGATTGAGGATGGAGTAGAAATCGTAGACGACTCTGACGCGAAGTCAGATAGCTGCTGGGAATTGGTATCTCCCAATTAAGGGTAACCGTAGGATCGGTATCTTCCTGCCTCTTCCACAAACCTCCAGGTCGAGTCAAAAACCACGACCTAGCTGATATTTCCTTATACCAGGGGGGGCGCTTTGGCGTCCTCCTGGGCGGGGAATTTCGGCAAAGTTGGCGGGCTGCATCCGATCAAGACCACTCACCGCACCTCCTCTTGGGGCTCCTGGGGCTCCGCTTCAGTAGTCGGCGCTCGCTCGCGAGAACTGATTTGCTGGATGCGGAGAGCGAACGCGGTGAGCTGGCAACAGGACGGATCACTTGTGGACGACACGGCAAGCGAGAAGGAGTCTAGGGTACGGTGCCCACCCGCAATGGGGCACCTTATTATGAACAATGGACACTAAAAGAACTCAAGTTTACGGTGCAGGGGGCTTCGGATCCCCCAGTACCGGCGCGGTAAGGAGTAGTCGACCAGGCTCCCCCGCGTCGTTATCCTACCCTTGGGAGAACCCCGGGGTGGACCACCAGGCCCCCGGGTTCAGCAATGCATCTGGTGAGGAGGCGACTGTGGCGTGGACATCCTCCGCCGCAGCGTCTGCTTCGGCAAACGGGGCGCGCGATGGCACCCTCCTCACTCGGGCCGTTATACGGATTGAGAAGTTGGGGGATCGTCGGTTAGGATCCAGGCGCCGATTAAGATCGGATGTGGACCTGACTACCGACGGTGCCGACTTAGACGCCTCGACAGGTTCCGGTGTGTCGAACGGTGCGTGCTAAAAAGCGGAGGGAGCACCGTAAGGCCGCGGCAGTGCTTAAGGTTGCCGGCGGTTCCGCGGCTACAAGGCCGCCTGCTGCCCGGCCTGGCGCGCGTGGCCAGCCCAGTGCTGGGCTCGCCGTCGCCCCGACGGTGTTGCGGGCGGTCTCTGTGCGACAAAAGTGCTCCAGCGAGGCGGACCGCAGCGCCAGGTGCTACCGACCACAGGGTCCGGGACTGCACGGCGCCGCCGTGCTGCCCGATGTGCGCCGACATCGGTATGCTGGCCAATCACCGACTGAGCGCCAAGGGCTGCGCTCCTCCCCCGCCGAAGCGCAGAAGGAGGGCTCCCGCGGAGCCCGGATCGTCGGGGCTGCCGACGCCGGTCAATAAACCGGTGGAGGAGCCGCGGGCACAGGCACCCGCTAAGGGTGAAGTATGATCCGGCCCTGGGGAGACCATGGACACGGCCTAGAGTTCATGCACCAGATACGGATCCTCCAAACCAACCTCAACCACTCGGCCCGGGCACAGGGCCTGTTCGTCCACAGCCTGGCAGAGATGGGCGTGTGGTTGGCCGTCGCTGCGGAGCCGTACCGCGTCCGTGACCGCCCTGATTGGGTGGCGGACGTGCTGGACTCCGTGGGGATCGTGAGCGACGGAACCGTGCTCCTGAGTGTAGTTTCGCGGGGGGGCGAATTCGTCGCTGTGCTCTATGGGCGCTTGGCGGTGATCGGCGTATACGCTTCGCAAAGCCTTCCCCTCGTGTCCTTCGAGAAGTTGCTGGACGGGTTGCGGGAACTCTTGTTCCGTAATCCAACCCCCCCAGCTCTGGTCCTGGGGGATTTTAACGCGAAGTCCACCCTCTGTGGCAGCCCCAGAACCGATGCAAGAGGGGAGGCCGTGCTGGAGTGCACCGGCTCCTAAACCGGGGGTCGGTAAGCACGTGCGTGCGTTGGCAGGGCAAGTCGATTGTCGACTTGTCGTGGGCGACGCCTGCCGCCGCGCGCCTTGTGTCCGGGTGGGGGGTGGCGGAAGAAGTAGAATATTGGTGGAGCGACGAGATAGCCGCGTTGCGATCTTCGTGCAGCGCGGCGCGGCGTCGATTCACCAAGGCACGCCGGAGACGCAACTGTGACCCAGCGAAGGAGACCGAACTCTACGGGGTCTACCGTCAGGCGACGGTCGACTTCCAGAGAGCCAAGGCGCAAACCTGGGGAGAGCTTCTCGGAACTCTGGACCAAGACCCATGGGGGTAGCCGTACTGCGCCGTGTTGGGGCGCATGCGCCCGGCCGCACCCTCGGTAACGGAGTCCCTCGACCCCCAAGTGCTCGGCCAAGTCGTTGACGCCCTCTTCCCAGCAGATCCGGAGGAGGTCGCGCGGCCGCCCGGGCCGGCGGTTTCGAGCGATTGGACCGCCAACATGGGGGTCACGACCGAGGAGCTCGCAGCAGCTGTCCGGCGCCTGGTAACCAAGAACACGGCGCCGGGTCCGGACGGCATACCCGGGCGAGCGCTGGCCCTGGCCCTGCGCGTCCTGGGCCTACGACTCAGACGGCTATTTGACGGCTGCCTGCGGTCGGGGCGGGTCCCGCTCCAATGGAAGCGGGCACGGATGATCCTCGTCCCCAAGAAGGGAAAGCCCGCGAGCACACTCTCCGCGTATCGGCCGATCTGTCTCCTCGACGAGGCGGGCAAGCTCTTCGAGCGTGTGCTCACTGCCCGCCTGTCGAGGAGCCTGTCCGACTGTGGTCCCGGACTGGCAGACTGCCAGTACGGTTTCCGCGGGGGCAGGTCGACGCTTGACGCAATCGACCATGTGCGTGCCCTCGCGAACTGGGCGGTCTCCCGGGGCAGGGTAGCGTTGGCGATCAGCCTGGATATCGCCAACGCCTTTAACACTCTGGGCTGGGGCACGATCCGAGAGGCACTCCAAGAGCATGGAGTGCCTCTCTACGTGCGGGATGTGCTGCGGGACTACCTGTCGGACAGGCAGATCGAGTTCCCCCGGTGTGCCGGAGGATCAATCGAGGTGTGCCCCAGGGGTTTGTTTTAGGACCCCTACTATGGAACGTGGGGTACGACTCGATACTGCGCGGGCTGCTCCCGTCCGGTGTCAGCGTCGTCTGCTAAGCAGACGACACGCTGATTATCGTGACGGGACACATCGGGACGAGGATCATTCGTTTGGCGGAAATGGCGGTGGTCATCGTCGTCGCCAAGATCCGGACACTGGGACTGGAGATCTCGTCGAAGAAGACGGAGGTAGTCATGTTTCACGGACCGCCTTTGTCGCGGCGGGCGCCCCAGGCTTGGATCCGAGTTGGTGACGCTCACGTCCAGGTGAGCGAGACGATGAGGTACCTCGGCCTCGAACTGGATAGCCGCTGGCGCTTCGAGGCTCATTTTGACCGCCTTCTCCCCCGAGTCCAGGGCGTAGCGACCCAATTGGGTAGTCTGATGCCCAACCTCGGGGGTCCGGAAGGGGGTCAATGACCGTATACGGGGGTTACCCGTTTGGGCCGGCGACATGATGGTCCGTCGGCGCAGCCGGATGCTGCTGCTCCGCGTACAAAGGCACATGGCCATCAGGGTCGCGAGGGCATACCGCACAATATCCCACGAGGCGGTAGCCGTCCTGGCAGGGGTGGTGCCGTTTGATCTCCAGCCGGAGGCGGACGCCGATACATATCGGCGTCTGCAAATCCTCCGCCGGAGTAAAGCCACCCCGCCGGATGATGCGGTCAAAGAGTGGAGGCGTCGAGCCCGACGGCTCACCCGTGAGAAGTGGCGGCGCGAAGTCCTGCCAAGTCTGGACGCTTGGATGGACCGCCGGCATGGCCGGCTGTCGTACCGGCTCACGCAGGTGCTCACCGGACATGGCTGTTTCGGTGAGTACCTGCAAAATGTGGGTGCGGAGGCGACAGCTGTATGCCACTAGTGTGGGGCCGATGTAGACTCGGCCCAACATGCGTTGGAGGAGTGCCCAGCCTTCTCGGCGAAGAGGCGGGCGCTCCAGCAGGTTATTGGTTAGGACCTCTCGCTTCCGGCCGTCGTTGCGTCGATGGTCGAGCGCGAGAGGTCCTGGAGGGCGGTGTCCTCCTTCTGTGAGGTCGTCATATCGCAGAAGGAGGACGACGAACCGGATCGGGAGAGAACTGATCCCGCTCGCGCGGAACGGAGGAGGTAGAGGCGCGCGACGGGAAGGCGGCTACCAGCTGCTCCCGCTCCTGCCGGTGGGGCTAGTCCCCACTGAGCTCCTCTCCTCCACCGGCCAGTAACCGCAATACATGGTCCGGCTGGGGGAGCGATCCCGCTGGACACGAGCGGCGAGCCCAGCACTGGGCTCGCCCTCTGTTGCCCGTGGGATCGCTGGGCATGGGAGGACTGCCGTGCAGCAACGCCGGAGGTCCTCACTAAGACAACCCATGCCCAGCAGGGGCGCCGTCGGATGTAGCCCCCCGGTGGCGCTTTTCCCTGTGTAGCGGGGAACAAGAATACGCCCACAGTAATTCCTGCTTGTCGTAAGAGGCGACTAAAAGGGACAGGTGTGACTGTGAGTAGTGGCGCCCGTAACCAGGTGGGGAGGGATGTCACTCCCCACCGGAGATGGAACTCCTTCATTGCAAGGGAGGAGGCGCGGGGGGGGGCTCTGGTAGCGTTCGAAAGAGATCTGGTGCCCCTCCCCAAAGCGCAGAGCCCGGCCACCGTGGAGTCTTAGTGGATATTGCCCTCCTTCTGAAGGGCGAGCCCCACACTACCCCCTCCTTTGAGCGGGCGTGCGTAAATGCATTTCTCCGCGTTAAAAAAAAAAAAAGGATCGGTATATCCTGGTAAAGGGTAACCGTTGGGAGGGTTAGGTAAGGATTAAATCGTATCGTTGGAATATAATACGCGTCGTGGATAAAGCCTCGCAACTATTAATTCTAAACAAACAATAACTCGAGCGGTAAAGTTATTATGTTGTGGGGTCGTTACACTGGTTAGGATTGCTTATTCCAATGGCGAAGGTTTAATAACGATTTAACAGACCTTTTAAGGTTAACAAATGATTATATATTCAAAACTGAATAATTCTAATAATACAATTGTACAGTGTCGTGTTGTCGCGGTTAGTGTATGAATTTAGTTACCTAACTGTTGCACGGTGTTAACGCACTGGCGATGCGGGGGTCGAGAATGCTTCTATGCCGTAATAGATTTTGTACCGTCCTCGCGGATCTATATGGTTAATGTTGATCGAAAGGGATCTGAAGCCCGATCCCACTGAAGCGCAACTCTAAAGACGATCGACGTGACTTTACCAAGTAACTCTTTCGTACTAATCCCGCGAGTAACGAAAATCATGGGTTTATATACCCCTAGATATTGGTGGGGATACGTCAGTGATTCCCATATATGGAAATTTGGCGGTTGAGATTTTCGTTACTCAGAGGTGAACATCTGTGGGGCTTTAGGGAAAGTTTAGATAAAGGGTTACCTACGCAACGCGAGTTAAAAGATGATTATGAGAAAAATATGGTACAGCTGCAGGGTGCACTTTGGTAAGAATCCACATTCCAAGGAGTCGATAAAATAAATGAACGCGAGCTTCGAAAAGAACGAGTATGCATACGTAACAATTCTAAGAAATGGTAGTCAGTATTAAAACTCCATTCACTCCCTTATTTTTACTTTAAACCTATAATGTGTGATACAACCCGAATAGGATTAAGATTTGCACTTTACGCCTGTTAAATTTTTTCTTACTAAATATAAATTAAAATTAAGACAAAGAGAAACCAATAGTAAGATGATAATTATAAATCTAGAATTAACCGTGACGACCTTAGGAATAAGCCGACAATAGAAAGTACAAATGAATATAGCTACAAAAAATCTATTTTTTACATTTATGCCAAATATATATAATTATCTAGATCTATATCACGTACCTGAAAGCTCTTGTACTGGAAAGGAACGAATAAACGCTCATAATAATAATTCATTGAATGAAATGTTTAAAAAGAGGAATCAAATATATGCACCCCCCCCCCCCCCCCCAAGCAATAGATATCCCTTTTTAATTCTCATCGAAAAAAAAACTTAGTTAAAAATAATTTAAAAAAAAAGAGGTTGGAAAGTAAAGAAAAGCAATTAAAATAATTAATAATAGCTTACATACAGTTAGATTACTTGCTTATTAATACTTCGATATATGAGTGAATTTAAGAAAGCAAATGAAAACGGTCATCCTTCCTTTTCATACATAAAAGTTCATTTCTTTTTGTCTGACAATAATTTTGAAAGGAATTTAAGATAGGTCTATGGAAGGCAAGAAGCTTGAGAGGAAAATTAGATGAATTAAGAAGGGAAATGGAAGACGTCCAAATAATGGCAATTACGGAAACATGGCTCAAGCCGACAGAACAGGACCCAAAGGTTCCAGGTTGCATCTGGATAAGATTGGATAGACAGAACAAGGAACCTGGTGGGGACGTGCCTTTCCTAACCTAGCAGAATGTAAATATAATGAACAAGGAGATACTAACCTGGAAAGTGGGAATGCTTCATGTAAGAGTTTTGAAAATTACGGTTAAAAGTGCACAATCAAATAATGATATAGATCTTATCCTGGCATATAAGAGTCCGGTTATAAAAACGAATAAGAAGAATTAGCAGTATTTGTTTAACTTGCAAAGACAAGAGATTAACACTATTTTCTTAGGGAACTGGAATGCAGCAAGTAAGTCATGGAATTGTAGGAATGACACTCCCACAGGCATTGCCCTTAGGGATTGCGTCGAAATGATGGATTTGAGAATAATTAATACAAATACGATCTCTAGACCAATGTCAGGAGCATATACCCCCTCCAACATTGATCTATATATAACCAGCTCTAATTTAGGAGATGACTTTGAAATAGAAGAAAAAAGAACAAGCCTTGGATCAGACCACCAGATAATCTACTTAAAAATAGGTGTGGAATGGATTAAAACTATTAAGGAAAGATACAAAGGAACAAGAAAATATAAGATATTTAAAATCAACTGGGAAGTATATGAAGAGGAACAAAGAAATAATTTGAATCGGCTAAAAGAAAAGATGGAAAAGGAATCAAATATTAACTATAAATGTAACTTATTAACAGAAACATTACAGAGGATAGCAGACAGGTCCATGGAAGGAAAAAAGAAGAAGAATACAGAAAGTATTCTAAAAAAGAAAAAAGTCAAACAAACATGGTGGAATGAGGATTGCGAAAACGCAAAAAGGGAAAGAAATAGGAAGGTAAGCATTTTCACCAGAAATCCAGACAGAGAGAACTGGCAGAATGTACATGAATCTCAGAACAATTTAAAAAGAGTCATTAAGGATACAAAGAAAAAGGCATGGGAGGAATTTGCAAACAGTATAAATTACCGTACGGGTATCAAGGAGATGTGGAGCAAGGTAAGAGGGTTATCAAAAGGATTAATTAAAAACACAAATAATAACATGACTATACAGGAACTGATCACCCAAGAAGAGGAACAGATAGTAAACCTATTACCAGACGAAGTAGAAGAAGAGGATGAATTATTATCCAATGCAGCAGAAGACCAAAAATTCGATAAAGAAGAATCAAGACAGAATGAAAATTTTCTAGAGGAAATCACTCACGAGGAATTCGTATGGTCTATAGGTACGATAAAAGAAGGATCGGCATCAGGAGAAGATGGTCAATTCCAGCTTAATCAAAAAACATATACACCCGTATAAGAAAATAATTTATAACTTATACAATGAAATATGGAGAAAAGGAGATATCCCCGACAGATGGAAAAATGCTGTCGTAAGCTTCATACAAAAACCGGGGAAAAAAGCGGTCAGACCTATCTCTCTTACAAATTGCCTAGATAAGTTATTGGAAAAGATCATAACTAGAAGGCTCACTTTGTGGGCGGAGGAGAACAATATAATGGATCAGGATCAGAATGGTTTTAGAAAAGGCAGGTCCACACTTGATAACCTAACGATACTAACCATGGACGCAGAGGCAGCAATCGGCAGCAAAAATGATATGATTGTTGCACTAATAGACATAAAATCGGCTTACGATAACGTAGATCATAGATTAATGGTAAACAAATTACGGGAGGAGAAGTGTCCTTTGAACTTCTTAAAGTACCTCAAATCATGGATAAATAATAAAACCATTTTATGCAATAGAACAGGAGCGGACCCAGTGAAGGGAAGATTTATAAAGGGACCGCACAAGGATCCATTATTAGCCCAATACTGTACAACATATATACATCGGACATATCAGTGAATATCAAAGATAATAATACCGAAATTTTGCAGTACGCAGACGACATAGCTTTATATGTTAAAGGAAAGAACATTAGAGATATTAAAAACACTATAGAAAAAAAAAATGAAGGTTTTGTCATACAATCTGTGTTGCGTCACAAGATAACCAATGAAGGGACATGGCATTGTTTGCGAGCGGCATGACCTTTTGAGACATACACATCGCGCGATATTTTGGATACCTGCCCTGCTCTGTGCCCAACCGCTTCCCACTGGTTTCCGGCCTGCCGGGTTAGCAAGGGGAGAGGTTCTGATTGAGAACCAGATTGATTTCGACTCCCGAAGGGTTCGAAGCTCTGAGGCGTGTATTGTATATGTACATTTTTGCGTATCGTTACTACAATAAATGTGTATTCAGAAGTGGTGTTCTTAACTCATTTCAACAACAAAGGTACAATATTCATAACTAACTAGATCGTGTAGCATTAAGTTGTGACACGGTCAGCGGCAGTCACAAAACGCGATCACAACGTGGATTCGCGTTACGCGCCGTAACAACCTGGAAAAGATCAAACTAAAAATAGCCACTGAAAAAACACAAGTCCTAACTTTGGGAAAACATAATTGGAAAGGATTTATAGACAAAATCAGAATAGGAAACGAAGAAATATCTCTCTCAGACACCGTTACGTTTTTAGGCATTACAATAGACAACAAACTAACATTTAAACAACATATGGAAAAGGTAAAACAGGTTAAGGAAGAGACTAGATCTTCTGAAATTTATAGGAGGAATAAGAAAAGGAGCTAACCCTGCGACCATGGTTATGCTATTTAAATCACTTATTAGATCGGTGATAGAATATGGCAGTATAATTTATTTTCCTTTCAGAGAAGGTAAGAAAGAGTTAATCGAACGCTCCCACTATGCAGGCATCAGAACAGCGATGGGATATAGGATTACAACGCCTCTTAATGTGATGTACATGGAATCAGGAGTAATGGAACTGGGAACAAGGGTAGAATTGCTTACCTATAGATATATGTATAAACTTAAAAAGGAAACAAGAAAATATGTGAAATTATTAAGAAAGCTTTAAAGTATAAATACTCGAATAAGGGGACGGTACAAAGATTTGAAATACCATACAAAACAGTAGAGGAAGAAGATCAATACTTTCATACATGGACAGGAGAAAGAGCAGAGAATGCCAATCTAAAAAACAAGGCTAACCAATTAATGGATTCTAGAATATCTTGGAAAGCGGGATTACAAAGAAGAGACATTGAAACCCCAGAGGAAGACCTCCAAAATGAAATTAGGAAGGATTTAGGACTTGAAGAGGAGGAAAATATAGTATGGGTATATACAGACGGATCCAAAAAAGAAGGTACTGATGCCAATGGTATTGGAATAGTAATCAACATAGGGAATATCTGGAAAAGCTATTCATACAGTGTTATAAACAAAGCGACAATATATACTACTGAGGCTATAGCTATTATGAAAGCTATAGAATACTGTAGCTTCCACTTTAATAACAAAACAAGTATTATACTTACAGACTCCATGAGTGTTCTCAGAAAAATCGAACAAGAAGACATTAATAGTATAGAAACTCCGTGGAGCTATAAGATTAGAAAAAAGCTGGATGAACTCTATCAAATAGAAACAACAGGTACACAGCAGAACCATAATTATACAAGAATAAGACTGAGTTGGGTCCCAGCCCATAAGAATATCAAGGGAAACAAACTAGCAGATGAAGCAGCAAAAAAAAGACTAAATGGGAATCCGGAAGAGAAAACTAAAATTGGAATAAGGGACTTTAGAGTCAATAGAGAAATTGTATAATGGAAAAGGAATGACAGGAACCTAAAGGAACAAGGAAAATTTAAAGGAAAAAAATATATGGACAGGACAGACAAAAACATTGGCAGAAAGAAAGTATAGTTTTGGAACATGGTGGACTGGGAGAGGGCAGATATAACCCTCTTAAGTAGAATAAGACCCAACCATTTTCATCTAGGAGAGTCTCTTTTTAGGAAAAACTTGATGGAGTCGCCAGAGTGCGAATGCGGACACCCATGTGAGAATCTGAACCATTTTGTTTGGGATTGCCCTAAGTACAGGGTAAAAAGGAAACACTTGGAGAAGATCTTGGAGAAAAGAGGAGTGGACAGAAACCAAGACTTTGCTTTACTTATTAGCAGAAACAATGAAGAGATCGCAAAGGCTTTCTCAGATTTAAACAGAATTTTATAGACATAACGAGATACTAGGAGACATACAGGAAAACAAGATTAGGAACAGGGAGAGAAGAGGAAAGAATAGTTTTAAAATAGTACAAATATTTTTAAACTAATTAATGCCAACCTTTGAATAAAACACAAACAGAATATTTGGGGAAAAAGCTTTAGCTAATCATATATTTGGTTTCTCAATAGAAGATTACAGTATAGGACAATGTATAAAGTAAAATATTTGAATGTATAATAACTCATAATGTATGATGTGTGATATACATGACTAAATGCATAAAGTAAGGGTAACTGATAAATCTAACTTAGAATTATGTAGAATAAGACACAAATGTACAAATTAGAAATGTAATATTCGAAATGAGTAAGGTCCTAACAAAAATAAGGAATAAGTACGATTATGTAACTTTGTAAAATGAATGTATAAAAGATGAAGGGAGAGGTATGCCCCCCTCAGAATGACTATAGATATTCGTTGGGCAAGAGGAGGGGAGCTATCACCACAGACGCCATCTTTAGACCATATCTTGTAGTTCTAAAGAGAATAAACAACTAACTAACTAATACCCTGAACGCCATCTCTAGACTGCACCACAATCTATGTATTAATGTTCAGCAGAAAATAAAATTTGAATTTGAATTTTACGTGCTCTACCTCGACTTCCCCTTGATCTGTCTGGTTTTTCCTCTCGTAATCTTTAAGTATTTTTTCCTTATCTTTCTTTTCTCCGTCTATATTTTCCTTCAAAACCTTCTTTTGACTTTTCTCTCGCACTGTCGACTATTCCACTCACCTTTAACAAAGACTCTTCGTCTGCTTGTCCTAGAGCTTCTTCCTTCTTCTTTTCTGCCACCAGGTGGCGCTTCCTCTTTCCCTCCTCGTCCTGATGTTCTATTGGACGTTTCCTCCGCAAAGTTCCCTCCATCGTAATTTCCATTGGGACACGCATGCCCCTCAGCTCCTCTACCGGTACATTCTTTAAGTTGATTTTCGGGTCCCTCGAGCCCATCTCTTCACTCATACACTCGTTCTTCCTTGGAGCAAGCTTCACTTGGCTCCAGGGATACTGATCTTCGTAGCCTTTTTCTTCAGCCCTCCTTGGTCTTTGTGATCAACTTTCACTTCTTCTCTTATTAAATTTCCCCATCACCCTCTTTTAGGTTTCTTTAATACGATATTACACCTTATTTAATACGATATTACACTTTCTTTCGTACAGCTTCAAACACAGACCTCCACTCCTCTCGCCATCTTGGAAGCCTTCTCCTGTATAATACGTATGTACGCTCGGCCTGGCATGGAGTTTTGGACTCCTGATTCCGACCACCGAAGTGTTAATCTTTTGGCTCCATTAATGGAGCAACCTTGGGCGACGAAACTGATCTCAGCTCGCCCAGGTTTATGATGTGCAGGCCGTGTATAATGTTCGATAGGCGTGTTAGCTATGAGGAGTGTAATGTCTCCTCGATACATTGTGGAATGTTTGGGGGTCGTGCGAACGATGATGATGTATTCGTATCTTAATCAGTCGCGACGAATAATAACGTTCGCGGGTGAACATATTTGATTTTAGAACTTTCGAATAATCATTTCTTATGGACAGACTGAAATGTGTCTTCGAAAGAGTTCTTTTCTATATATTTTATATATAGAATAATATTTAATTGAAATCAAATTTTATTTCCATGCATAATTACATAATAAAGTCACAGAACAATACTAAAATAGTGTTAATTGAGCAGTTAATCAATTGAAATAGGTGATTCGTGCTTAGGTTTGTGTTGAATGTTATGGTGTACGTGGCAAAATTCTAGAATATGTACCGATGACCAGGATTCAAATCCCCAAATTGCAATTTTTTTTTTAAGTTATTGATCTTTTTTCATTGATTATATTTTTACACATAACGACACTTATTTATATTTAACTAAATTTTAAATAAAATATCTTTATTTGTGAGACACTGTAATAAATAAATAAATAAAACATTTTAGGGAGTGTTACGCTATCACGTGAACTTAGCTTCATGCCATGTAGCGCCACAACACGTAATAGCTTAAACACTACCGCATGTAGTATATATTTATATTCAAATTAGGAGGGGAATTCAAGTGGATTAACGCATTGAATCAACGAACAGCCACGTACATTGTTAAGACATTCGACGTGGGTGATCAAGCGTGGGAAAGTCGAAAGTCAGGAGAGAAACGGGAACGTTCGCTGAAAATACTTAATAGATTTATTATAGGCCGCGTCGAATCGCCGTTTCCGTTGGAATGCATTTCTTTAGAATTCAAGTCGAGTTAGCTTTTGTTCCAGCTCGTAGGATCCTTGAAAATAACAAACTCGCGCTGTACCTCGGTTCGCGTTTCCGGCGACTTCTTCAAGTGGGTCATAAATTTCCTTAAGAGTTGCTGTGTCTCGCCGGCGCGTTTTCTCTCTCTCTAGACCTCCGCGCTTTCCTTTTTCACGTGTAGCCCTGCACAAACATGTCCGCGCGACTCCCACCCCCACCCGACTCAAGGATGGATCCCAGATCGATGAAGATCACCGATAAAAGGAGTAGGGCGCAACCCTGATTGGACCAAGATAACTCGAAGGGAGGATCGGGAATCTTCCGGAGAGGGGAGGGAAGCAGGAGATCAAGCGAAGATTTTTCCAAAAAGATCAATCGTAATCCAACCTCTGGGAACGAAATACGAAACGATTTTTCAACCGAACGAGTCGACCGAATAAACGTCTTTGCTTTTTCTTAAAAGTATTTCGAATTTTATTTCACGCGCCTCTCCGGGCAGAGCGTTTCAGTGCTCGACAGGCACCTTACCCACGTCAGAAAATTCCCTATCACCGCACGACGCGTTCCGCAACAGGGAAAACAAATTGTAGGGGTTTTTAAACTTGTTTTATGAAGGGTGCGCAGGAGACCCAGCAAAACTCCGAGTTGACTTCAGCGAGAGTTGCGGAGAAAGTAGGAAGCTCTGGAACAAGGATAGATAGATCCTTGTGTCTCCAATAATGCTGTGACAGAGAGGAAGATACCTCTATCGCAGGAGAGACAAAGACAGAATGATGTCAAACGTTTGCAATTTTCCGAACAATTATTGTAATTTTATGAGGCGAGGAAACGACCTCTCCCGCTGTTTTTTTTTGGTAAACTGTTCTTTATAAAACACCGCTGCGGGGGACACCAACACATGTTGCAATTCGCTTTTAAAACGTGCAAAAAGTACGTTCAAAGACAATACATTTTTTGTGGCTCTTTTTCCAAAAATCTAAACGAATCCACCGCAACAGCGTTTTGGGAGGAATAGAAAAAGAATCAACCGGAAAGGTTGCTCCTCGCCCATGAAATCACAATGGTGGTGTCGCAGCGGTTGAGACGATTTATATGCCAACATGGCTGCTCTACTATAATGACGTAAGTTTTTATAAAAGCTTGTAGAAACTCCTTTCACATCCTGACTTCTTTTTCAAAGCGATAAAAAACATAAAAATTGCACAATATTGTATACAAATAATCTTGATATATAAAAAGGTAGTTTCCATAACAAAACGTCATACAAACGGAAGAAAAAGTAAAAACTAAAATAAGTGACTCCTACCGGGATCGCACCGCGTCCAGCGCAAAGCTAGAGTTTCGAAGCGGCGACGAAAGTGGAAAAAAACAGTTCGATGAAGAAGGAAGAGAGACTGAGAGTCGACGTTGGCAAATGTAAAGTTACGGGATGCTAAGCGCGATTTTGACCTCAATGAAATGGCAACAGTGTAGTGAGACGCTGTTGTGAGAACGGCAACGTCGCAATTGTATCGACATCACGTTAGCAGTCGTCCTCAGTAAGCGCCATCTCCTATCGATTGTCTGAACTAAATTTGTGACGTAACTTGCTCTGCATTATCGTCAAAATGGCGGAACTCGTCTTTGGGAATGTTTTTACGATTTTTCGCTTTTTGTTCTTATATTAGCATATTTTGGGTTGAATGAGGGCTCATTCGAAAGAGAAAGGTCCAACGAAGGGTGCTCTGGTCATTATTCGAGTCACAAAATCCATTTAGTAACCTAAAAATACTTCCATTCTACGGATAAGTTTTGCTCGTCTTTTGTTCAACTTTGGACGCTCATATTATTAAATATCAACACACTATCGTTCTATCATGACCAGAGCACCCTTCGTTGGACCTTCCTCTTTCGGATGAGCCCTCATTCAACCCAAAATATGCTAATATAAGGACGAAAAGCGAAAAATTGCGAACCTCTTTTTAGGCCCACTTTTGCCGGTAATGTCACCTCGCTGCATTACCCGTGTCTATCCCCTTAAGGTGAGGTCCCACGAACGTAATGCTCGTGCTCAGGCAATAAATTATCCGTACTCGCCGGATTTTGTTCGAAAAGACGTTTCTACTAGCGTCCAAAAGGTCGCTAAATGCGACGACAAACGGTTTGGAACCACTTGAAACGGTAGATTTTTACGAGCGTTTGAGTCTCGGCCCATGGTCTAGACTCACGAGCACGGGGACTATTCCATGAAAAAAAAATCGACCCTTTCGTGTGGTTCGAAGTTCCTCCAATACTTGTTTTCACCGAGACCGTAGGCGCCTACCTGGGTTCGCTCAAGAGTCTGAGGTTAAACTGGCGATCGACTCATCAGTTTTTGATAAAATCGAATTTTTTATTCTTTATCGTATCAACGTGAACGCGATGCCATTGAATTCTTAGTGTTCTCCCGATTAAAATGATATCTCACGTCGCGTAAATCGAACTATTTTTAACGAAATAACTTTTCAATTATGCAATCAGATTTTGCATATAATTTCGTTAAAAATAGTCCGATTTACGCGATGTGAGATATCATTTTGATTGTAGAAGCATCAGGAATCAATTGAAGTTGATTCCGCAAAGTTTCGATAAAAATTGTCGCGGTTGGTATTTTCAATTCTTTATAACATCCCCTTATCGACCGCCCGTTGCGATGATGGTGCCTAGCCTTTTTCGAGTTTCCGTGCTTGTTTAGGTGTTTGCCGTTCGTTGTGCCAGCTCGCCTGGGTTCATCAGACCCTCCTGCGCGACGAGTTGACAGTTTCAAGTGGACGTTGCTCGTGGTCGTCACCCGAACTTACGTTCATGGAACCTCACCTTTAGAATCGACACCTCGGCTGGTTATTATACCTACATACATTGTATGTGTAACCAAATGTTTCGATCAGCTTCGAATCCGTCCAAAGTTTGAAGGCCTCGACGAAGTAGAAAGAGACAGTTTGATGAAGAAGAAAGAGAGACTGACAAGGGAACGGGCTCAGATATGACGCTAATTTTTTGATGAGCCTTTGCACAGTGGAAAACTGAAGCGAATGATATTCAGTTTTGGGGGTAGACGATTTATAGTTTGCGTCGTAAACTTTACGAGATATTCAACATTGAAGTTATTATTGCTGCTTACTTGGTGAATTATAAGCGACTCCATTAATAGCGAATTCGGCGTGATCAGTAAAGCATCAGCATAATAATTCCTCTGTCGCAAGTTCGAGTCCCGTTGAAAACGTTCTTACACTATTCTTTCTTTTTTCACTTTCTTTTAAAAATACATTCGTTAAATATGACTTCGGATATATTTTTTAAAACAAACAATTTCCATTTTGAATGTATGATGTACATAAACTTGGGTGATAATTTTTGAAAAAGCAGTGGAAACAAAAATTGTAATCACCATGTACATCGAATGAATGCTTTAGATTCACAACTGCAAAATTGTTTATTTAATTCTACTGGGAATACCGCTTGATTTACGTTAATGAAATGTACTCGATTTTTTGATAGTCATGATGCGTACCAAGCATATCTATGTAGAATCGAGATAAATATATCGAAATTCATTATACAAATAGAAACAAGTACAGCAATGTCTCGAAATAAGTAACTCGATCGGGACCGGCGAGTTGCTTATTTCGAAACAGTTATGGTATATTCGGCTTGACTGTTCTCGAGCGTGACGAGGAGGAACCCGTAGACAAAACAGAGGGTTCGGTGTAGCGGCAAACTATAAAGTGATCGCTCGAGCACGGGTGTTATACTTTAGAGAATGATAGAAGATAACATGCTTTCTCATTTTAACACTAGTAAAACCGAACGAATGGAACGTATACATGTACAACTAACAGTAGTATTCCGGAGAATACACACGCCAGAGAAAGAGAAAACATTACACACATTCTGTCCTCTTTACGCTTGGATTCTCTGATATCGATGACTATTTCTTCAAAACAACTTGCACGCACAGAATCACTATCCATTTTCAAACTTTCAAACCTTCCTTCATGTGACTGTCACGATAAAACGAAATAAACTTACGACCAAACATAAAAATCGTTGTAAAGACTTACTCACCTACAGCAAGTAGGTATTCCGGCATGATATGTTACGTTAAAAAATTAATTTTAACCTTAAAATGCGTAAGGTAATATATAATATGCAGTATATAGTACATGATATCCAAAAAGTATATTTCTGATAGAAAATTGAAATAAAAAAAAAAATACATCAATCGGGGATACGTACCCGGGGTCAAGCAGCGTTACAACCTAATACTCTACCAATGCATTCAACGAACTTTGCTAGATGCTTTTATTGTACATCGAAAACAAACATACATTCTGAAAAAAGCCAGAATGGTTTTGCAGTACTGCATGCGTACTACGACCCCGTAGGGTGTCGTTGCAAAAGCGATTGCAACATCCGTGCCTTCCCTTTGTTAGTGTGCTTTTTCTTATCTAATTACGTATATTCAAAAATAATGTTCATAAACGTTTTACCTTTTTTATTATACAATATCTTTTACATTGCATACTATCATTACATTCCACAAATAACAATTAGTACTTTATTATGTTCGTACCATATTACAAATATCATATCAGTTGTTTATTATTTACTACTTTGAAATTATCGTAACAGACTATTCTGTATCAATTAATTGCAATGCAATATAACAACCTTAACATATACATGACGTTTCTTAACAATATAATATTGAATATACAGGGTGTCCCAAAAGTCGGGGAGGAGCCGGAAATGGGGGGTAGCTGAGACGATTCTGAACAACAATTTCCTTTGCAAAAATGTCGGATGGGGCTTCGTTAAGGAGATATTAAGAGAAAACCACGACCAATCAGAGCGCGCGTAGACCGTTCAAGCGGCCGCGGTAGCGAAGGCTACACGCTAGGCAGCAGCGTCAATGTCCTTCGATGCACGTCGAGTCACTTGTTCGCGTACAAGCGCGGCCGCCAGCGCGTAGCCTTCGCTACCGCAGCCGCTCCAACGGTCTACGCGCCTGTATATACATATGCAAAAGTAGAATATATAAGCTCGAGCGCTTCATACTTTTAGTATGGTACTGAACCATGCTGAAAGGCATTTTTAGATTATCGGCACACCAGCAGCAGGAGAGACTACACCAGCGCTGTGGTGGAGAGCGTGAAACTCAAGTCATTGTGCAAGCGCATCAGTCTTCTCGATTTCATAACGACAACACCATTGTAATTTTATGAGGCGAGGAAGCGACCTTTCTGGCTGATTTTTTTTTTAACTGTTCCTTATAAAATACCGCTGCGGGGGGCAGTTACACATTTTGCAATTTCGCTTTTGAAACTTGCTAAAAATACGTTCAAAGACAAGAAATTTTTTTTTTCTTTTTCAATTTTTTCTAAAAATCGCTTGACGAGACGATAGATTTACTTTCCCTGATTACGAAATGCATAATTATTATATGTTTTTTTTCATTATTGTGCCTGAAAACCGGGAAAAACTATCTAGTAGTTCACCTACTTTCCGTTAGTGGCGCCAGTTTGTCTCTGCGCACCCTTAAAAATAAAACCGCACGGATTCGCAACAATGCGGACTACACTATAGGTTGAGCGGTCCATGTACTTTATGGTCGAAGCATATAATATTTGTATGGAATCTGACAGAGGAAGCTCTTTGTTCTATCTTATTTTCTTTGTTTCCAATTTCTGTAGTTAATGGTAAAACGTTAAAGTACATTTATAATGAATTTGCACACGCGTCAATACGCGTACAGATACGTACAAAGTACGTGATGTAAGTATCCATATGTGAAAATGAAGAAAAATAATGTAAAGTGATTCGTATAATAATTTACAATATTTAATAATTAAAGTTGCTTATAGTATATACATTTTATGGTGTTTTAACCATTGCACTTTTGAAATTGATGTTGTGTATACCAATTTTCTTACAGGAATTAGTATACAATACAAATTAATCTAAAAGTAGAGAAAGAATACAAAGAAATTTGAAACGTATTTTTTTCATAAATTTAACCGTTCGAGATGACCGTTTACAAAATTTCCAGATTTATTCAGCATGTGAGGTTTGTGATTTAATTGTTGATGTTATGAAATTATCCAATATTTAAAATAATTAACGTATTTTAGAAGAAACTCTTACGAATGTTGTACAGATATGTATACAAAAGGATTTCTGAAGATTTCGATAAAGCAAAAATTCTCAAGAAGACATGCATCGAATACAAGTACAACGCAACATAAAGTTAACCCTTGGTATTCGTTTGTTAAATGGGAATGGGGTATTCCTACCGGAGTTGGAATATCATTACTTGCGATATTGCAATGGAAGCATTTGAAAAAGTATCCATATGCGAAAGAAGACAGCAATGTGTATGAGCCAATTAATGTTTTTGTGGTATAATTTTTTACAATAATAGCAAATTAATTATTTACATAAAACTTAAATAATGTTTTAAAATGATAATTTGGAACTAATGTAAGTAACAAAACCATATAATTAGAATTCAATGTTTATTATAATTTTGTATATAGGTAAACTGTTACTATTATCTACCACTTCGGATAATAAGTAGAATATGGGGCTGGATAGCAAGTTTGAAATTACCTGTTGTTTTAAGACCAACTTTATATGGATTTTACGCTAAGACTTTTGATGCTAATTTAGATGAAGTTGATTTAGATCTGTCAGATTTCCCAAGTCTTGTTGATTTTTTTGTTAGACCTCTTAAACCTAATGCAAGACCTATTGATCATAATACAAATATGGTATGTACATATTTGGATAATGAATAAATCAATATCTTAAATATTGTGATATTAATGTATATATTGATTACAGGTTTCACCTTCTGATGGAACTGTATTACATTTTGGACCAGTAACGTCTTGTCATGTGGAGCAAGTGAAGGGTATCACTTACAATCTTAGACATTTCTTAGGTGATATACGCTTGCCTGTCTCTGATCAACCACAGAAATTTACAAAAGAAGATGACAATGCTTATGTGAAGTCTCTTCTGAAAAATCCAGTAAACCAGCTTTATCAATTAGTAGTATATCTAGCTCCAGGAGATTATCATAGATTTCATAGTCCAACAGATTGGGAAATAGAGTTTCGTAGACACTTTCAAGGTATATTTTACTTTTACTTTTTTGTACAAACATGTTTCATATAATTAATTATAAATTTTTAAATATGAAATAATTTAAATGAATTAGCATTAATAATTTTTTTATCAAGTTATATACAAGAATTGATGATTGAAGCATAACTTGTGTAAGTTAAAATTGGACTATTTTTTTCAGGAAAACTGTTGAGCGTCAATCCAAAAATAGCCCAATATTTACCAGATTTATTCTCATTAAACGAACGTGTGGTGTATATTGGAAAGTGGACTGGTGGTTTTATGGCCTATACCGCTGTTGGAGCCACTAATGTAGGTTCCATAAAAGTTTACTGTGATAAAGATCTACATACAAATACCATTAAGTGGCCTGAAGTGAAACACTGGAAAGATGCTACTTTAGACTGTGCACGTATCAGCAAGGGAGAATTATTTGGTGAATTTAGAATGGGATCCACTGTCGTGTTGCTATTCGAAGGCCCAAAAGACTTCAAGTTTTGCATAAAAGCAGGACAGACAATTAAAGTAGGTCAAGCTTTAACCGAGTGTGCAGTTAGAACTGAAGAGAAACAACATAAACATTCATTATGACAATTAATACCTCTGGTCGCACTTGATTGGAAATACGTTTGGCGAATAAATACATAACCCTTTAAAAATGATTTACCGATCTCATTTGTACTGATGAAATTTATAAAAGACTTATAAAGACTTATCCTCGATGGTATTGTTACTGTAAATACGACTTTTATGCGAAATGATTACAACTAGTATTAAATTGAAAATTCCAAATAAATCACTAAATTTTAAAGAATTTGAATTCTTTGGAATTTTTACAGATTTTATGAATGTAACGAAAGTAATAGATCGTTATAGAACGTTGTCACTTAGCGTTTGAAGAATCAAAAATATTTTTATTAACTATACACAAACAGACACCCAGTTACTACAAAAAGCGACAATACATTGCACATTTTAAGTTTTTGCGTGTTAGAAGTGATGTAAAGTTACTACTAATACAAAACATCGCATTTAACAATCACCACTACTAGTAATATTTGTGGATGACCACTTGACTCGTCGTTGACGTGATTCACTGATAATGTGTATCACAAATGTAATCCTATAATGTACATTAGTTTATGTGTATATACAGAACTCAGTTCTTTAAATTTTGCAAGAATGATTTTGTATATGAACCTGACATGTAACGAAGAAGAAAAATAAATCGTATTTGTGCTAAAAAGTTTAACAATCATTACCTCAATATCCTTGCTCGGTTCATGCATTTTAAAAGAATAACAATTCCTTTATTGCAAAGTGTGAATTTAACAGATATAGATAATACACTCGTTTTTACATAAAATACTTTGTGATATAATTATGGTCAATGCTGAACGAATGAAAGCTTATCCGAACAACTGTATAAATAATTATTTTATTTATTTATAAGGTTGCGGAATAGTCTGCGCAATTATAACACCTTTTATATTAGTCTTCAATTAGAATTTTATACACAGTCCGTTTTTACAATCTTTGTTAATTTCTATATGTTGCTTTACATTCTCATCTTTCTGTGAGATGTCCACTAGGGGTAGCAGTAGTTTTTTATAGCAATAATCAAACATAGTTACAGTCATGTTCTACAATGTATTTCTTTTGTTGTCTTAATATACTAATATTGAATATAAAAATATTCTTTATCCTTTACTATTTTTATTTTGATTATTAATTTATATTTTTGTCCAAATTCCACTTAAAATGGTTGATGTCCCTGTCTTAACACAAATAATATTCGAATTAAATTTGCGATCATTCTCGATATTTTCAATATTAAAATGTTATACACAGTCTTTTTTTACAATATTTGTTAACTTCTTTCTTTACATTGCTTTCTATTTTCTTCATTTTGTGACATTCCCACCAGGGATGTCAGTAGTTTTTTGTAGCTACAATCAAACATAGCTACAGCCCTTGAGGCAATTGTGTAATCTAATTAATAAACTCCAGATATTTATACAAATTCTTCTAGGTCTTAAAAAAGTAGATCTTAATTTCTAAACAGTGTGATACGCACTTTATCGTAGATATTTTATTTGATTTACAATATCGCCAAAAAGAGGTTTTTTGAAAAGATTTAGATCGAGAAGGGGGGTCTCGAGAGGTGAAACAAAAAATTCTCAAAACCGCCGTCGCGTGTCGGGAATCGTGTTACATCTAGATCTACGACGCTGCAGTTCAGTTCAGTATTTCAGTAAGCGCCGCGACACCCGTGGCGCATGTTGTATCGTTCGTGTGCGCGAAACTTGCAAAATCCTGCGGGTCTGTTCAGTTCTGCAGATCGTGTGCTTGCGACCATTTGTCACGCGATTTCCTTCTGAATCAATCCCTTTGATCATCCACGGATTACTCCAATTATTTTTTTTTTATCTTGTCTCCCAAAGTACGATTATGGTGCTAGATGGGTGCTGATGGACATTTTCGTGTCACGTTGTCCCTCAGGAGGGAACCGGCTGCCGGTCCAGTTTACTGCAAGGAGGAGACATCGGCGAGGTTTAGACAGCTGAAGACCGTCAAGCTGAGCTGCGAAGCTACCTATAGGCTGGACATCAGCTTCAAACCACCGCAACTGTTGGAGTGGGTACAATTTATACGATGGTCATTTTCTTTGGTGTAGACATCTCGAACTTTTCACTCGAACGCGGTGACGCATTGTTCTAGAGATGTTCAATTGGACATTTCTTTTTTGAAGCGATATTTCGTAGATTGTTTGAAATTTGGATAGATCGTGGGCTTTAGGAGTGTTTAAGTTAAAGTCGGAGTTATCGCGAAGGATTTCTTAGGATTGTGGAGAGTAGGGCTTTATTAGTCGTTTCATATCATTTTATCATCAGATTTCTGAAAAGAAGTTTTTTAATAAATTACAATTGTTGAAGTAGGCATTGGAGCAACTATTTTAAAAAATTTTTTGAAACGAAGTCATTTTTATTTTAATATTAACCTTAATTTTATTTTAACTTTAATTTATTTTTGAAGAGTAGTGGTTCCTAATAAATTTCAATTACTGAACTAGTCCAGGAGTAACTATCCTAAAACAATTTTCTTGAATTGAAGACATTTTTATATTCTGCAGTTTCTGATTTTTAGGGTAAGCACAAAAGATTATTACCGATTTGATCAGATTTCTGAAGAGCAGTGTTTTTTAATAAACTACAATTCCCGAAGTAGTCATTGGAATAATTATTCTAAACTAATCTTTTGGAACTAAAATCATTTTTATTTTGTAGTTTCTGGTTTTTAGGGTAGCACATAAAATTTCATTTTCATTTGATTGGTAGTCTAACAGTAACAATTTCCTTTTCCTCTTATCTTTCCTTTTTATTATAAGTTTCTTTTACTATAATATTTTTATTATATGAAATTGATCCAATTTAATTAATAACAATATTTACAATGAAAAATGTTCGACGTGTCTGTCTTAATGCAAATAATTCTTTGCTTCCTCGCGGTGTATTCTCGCCCTGTTCCTTTTTATCTGATCCTTTTTCCATTCGTTTTGCCGCACGAAATTCTCTCCCCAGTGGTAATTTTATGTTGAAAGCTAGAATAAATCTGACGTCAGACGACCTTCTTGAGAAAATAATTGCTTGAAGATCTGAAGGCTCGATTGCTGGCTTACTATTGCTTTTACCCCCCACTCGCGCGATAGTCGTTATTTTTTTAATCTGATCGCGTGTCTTGACGCTTGGACTCGCAAGTAGTAATATCTGTAGCAGGTCTTCGTACCAGTGAAAGAAGTCAATGAGATCTCGTACCTGATCGTTGGCTACTATGAATCTTATTACTGGGACTATTGGGTTTTGTTTTTTAATCAATTTTTGTTCTACTGTGGATGTATTGCATGAATGGTTACATATTTGTAGTGTTTGATGGTCCTTTCTGTTTATTCTGTTCTTGGTAAACTATCTAGAGAGAGATTGCAAGATTTGTTTAATAATATTTATGGAAAACAACTTTGATCGTTTAGTATTTTTCTTACTGTTAGTCAGTGCCGTAACAAGGGCGTGGCGAAGAAGGGACCTGCCACGGGCGCAACTGGGTTTGGGGCGCAAAACAAAGGATACCGACTCAGTTGAGAGTTGCATGTGACTTTTATTTTACTTGACCATGATTGACATGAATCAGCACCAACTGTCACTGACCGTTTTTCGTTTCCCGACCAAATAGACACAGACACGTACATATTATTAATACGTTTACGAGTAATCCGCGAGTAATACGCAACGAACGGTTCGTAGACTACGCGTGGATGGTCGAGGTTATGAGAATGCATGATGGCCGGTGTTATTTGAAAATTTTCCCGATATTACTCAAAATATATGATACTACTTGTTACTCTTGGTCGGTAATGCCAAATGTACTGAACTGTTTTATGTTTTTATTACATTATTTTACCGTATACCTATGTTTTATATTTCTTTTATTTTGTCGTCAATGAATATGAATAAAAATTTGTTCGTATTTAGGTTATAGATTATTTATTCATACAAATACCTTGACAAATACATTATTGTATATACAGCTAACTCATCTTGATGAGGTCAATAGTATTTAATATATTGCATTTAACAAAATTTAACATGTTACATTAAAATTTTTAATTTTATTTGTCATTATTTGGTTACGGAAAGGCGCAAGTTAGATACTTGCCACAGGCGCTTCATATCTTCGTTACAGCACTGCTGTTAGTATTAGACCTGAGCTCGGCAAGATTTGCACTTTTCGGCCGTTTTTCGTTAAACCCCGTACAAGCCGCGCGCAGCCAACGAGCTGCCTGGAGGCTCAGGACTGTACCACCGTCACCGGTGCCTCGTGAACAGATTTTTAATAGCTTTCCACATCACCTAGGGGGTACTATTATATTATACTGTACACCAACAATCCGAAAGTATTTGGCATGATTATGTATACTCAATAAATAATACAGAAAATGGCAAGAAAACATTTTTTTTCTCTATTTTATGGATGCCTTTTTATATCACAAGAAAGATTATTTGAGAATTATTAATAGTTTTCCAACAAAAATTTATGAATGTAGTCGGTAATGATTTGATTTGCGCGCTGAAAGTGCGAGAGCGCGACGACACGGGCTCCTACGTTTTTTGCTTGCGATACTCGTGTGTCTACGGTATGCCAAATACGGTATAGCAGTAACGTTCTGCGAGTCGACCCGTCAACAACGATACGAATAAACCACGTGAAACTGGTAAATCTGTTCTTCCTTAACAACCACGACCAGACAGAATAAAAGTATCCCCACATGAAAATCACCTATTGTTCTGAGCCTTGGACGGCTCGTCGGTTGCGCGCGGGACGTTGCCGTAAGGGAGAGACGGAGTTTACCGAAAAACTGCCGAAAGTGCAAATATTGCCGAGCTCTGTATTTAGACATTTCTACTGTCAGAATGTAATTAAGTGCTATCAGTTAAATATAATTGAGATTATAATATTATACAGGGTGTTCACACTAAAGTGTGACAAACGCAAATTTTAATAATTATTGATGATACGACAAAATTGTTTACATGTAAATTGCAGGATACAATGGGCTCTATATTGTGGCGTAAACGAAATTTTTTTTATATTATTAATTTAAAAGATATGATGGTGAAGTTTCGTTTTTTAAATGGAACTATATATTTTTGAGGGATCATGCGATAGCGCTTTTCAAGACGAATTTATTGACCCTTAATGTATTTACCCGATTTTTATTAATTTTCAAGATAGAACACTTAGAAATTTACTGATTTTCAGCGGAAAATTCTCGGTTTGAGTGACAAGTCATAAAATAGGTTCTATTATTGCGGTGTTTGACTCTGCCTGTTGAAACCAATAGCAAGGGTCTACGTCCGGAACGGCTGACCCGAACAGTAAGAAACATGGAAAGTATTGTCCATCATGGTTTAAGTTTGCCGGATCCTCAAACGTAGACCGTGATTGACAATACTTTCCATGTTTCCTACTGTTTGGGCCTTGTCGTTCTGAGCATAGACCCTTGCTATCGGTTTCAAGATCCCTCAAAATATATAATTCTATTTAAAAAACAAAACTTCACCATCATATCTTTTAAATTAATAATATAAAAAAAATTTCGTTTACGCCATAATATAGAGCCCATTGTATCCTGCAATTTACATGTAAACAATGTTTTCGTATCATCAATAGTTATTGAAATATGCGTTTGTCACATTTTATCGTGGACACCCTGTATATAAGAGAGCTATTATCAATTGGAGAGCTTCCACCTGATCATTTACCTAATCCGTCCATTAATTAAAACAAGCGAGTCAAAATTAAAATAAAAATATTTTACAAAATTTGCGGATTTAGAAACATTTTCTGTCGTAAAGTAATTCATCAAATAAATAAAAAACGTTCATATAGATGCATAATTATGTGCAACGTTTGATGCAGTCGTGCAAAATGTTTTGTGTAGTATTATTTTAAAAAAGAGAGGTTTATATTTCTTTTATTTTGTCGTCAATGAATATGAATAAAAATTTGTTCGTATTTAGGTATACGTTAGGTATACGTGACTGATTCCGATACACTGAGAGCGACATATACCGCAGAAAAAAGATTGCACCCACTTTTGACGCACATTGAGAGAGATTAATCATAGGTTGGAAACGTTGGAATGATGTATGCGTGGCTTACAATGGGCCAACCTGAATATCATGCACGTGTGTTGTAAATGTTCGAATTGATGTTTGTACGGGCATAGTTGCCAATAAACACGTATTTTTTCAACTTGCCTTCTCACAGAACGCTGAATCATGTGTTAAAGGGGAAAATAAGTTTAGTACTACGTTTTTTAGTGATCTGCATGATTTTTTTTTAGTAAGAAAGGAATGTATATAATTTAATGAAACTTTGAGAACATTTTATACATATATTCAAGTAAATATTGTAATTTTTTAGAAGTATTTCGTCGGCAAATATGGAAGATTTCAGCTGCCACATATCGAAAGTCATCAACAAACGTAGCTGTTGCGTGCATTTTGAAGGCCATAGTTCTCATCTGAAATCAATGAGGATTTAAATTTACTTTACAGACATGTCTTTCTTCTATAAGAATCTAAATTCTCCCCTAATAAATTGAATATTGCATTTTTAGTGGTGTTTAAGCGAAAAAGCATAATTTTTTGCCATTTTTGTATAACGTTTTTTACAGTAAAAAGATACTTTAAACAATGATATTACTCCGAATGTAGGTTCTTATAAAAGAAAGACATGTTTTTAAATTTAAATCCCTATTGATTTCAGATGAAAACTGTGACCGTCAGAATGTACACAAAACAGCTACGTTCGTTGATAACTTTCGATATATGGCAGCTGGAATATTCCATATTTGCCGAGGAAATACTTCTAAAAAATTACAATATTTACTTGAATGTATGTGTGTAGTATCCCAGAAATGCTTTCCAAAAAGAGAAAGCAGAAACCTTGAGTCCAAGTGTCGAGACTCGAGGTAAGGGCGTCGCGTCGCATCACGACCACCTAGGCGACGTTAGGGTATGAATGAGAGAGAGAAAAAGAGAGAGAGAGAAAGAGGGATGAAAGTGCAAATGGATGGTAAACAGATGTGAGTGTTATACCGAACTTTCCTTTCGGAAAAAGGAAAACGGTCAGTATGAACGTAGCGAGCGAGCGGTAAAGACCTACTGCCGTATTTCATTGTACCACAACGTTTTTTTTGTCTTTTATTAAACTTTATTTCTTTTATTTACGCATCTGTGTTCATAATATTACAGCAACTCCTCTTGATTGATCCCACATGTGTAAAATTGTTCTCAAAGTTTCATTAAATTATATACATTCCTTTCTTGCTAAACAAAAGTCATGCAAGTCACTAGTTCTCAACCTATTTCACCTTTTAATTTCGCGTGTAGAGACATTCGTTTAAAAAATTGCAACATAAGCATGGAATACTTTTTAATACCATAGTCATAATTACCAATGATAATCATTGAAGAATAAATCTTGGCCCAGTCAATTTTTAATCTACATCTGAGAAAGAAAACTAATAATTATTTATCTTCAAAAACTTTGAAAATTTAATTTTTTATAGGAAATTTCTATTAGAAACGTTTAAATTAAGCTTCGTTTCACCTACACAATAAAGATTGTGAAAGGAATCTCCTTTTCAGTTTGTAGATTCTTTAGATCTATATTATTCCAGGCCTTAACACTTTTAACCCTACTTTTTTCTGTTTGTATTCTATTCGTTTCTTTTTCGAGAAACTAATTTTTATTAAACTATGATTGACTGCATATCAAAGGCTGCAATGAATAATCTATAAAAAATCAGATTTTTTTGAATCGCTGTATCGAGTTTGAGATTTAGCAAAGAAACATGCTTCTACTTTCTCGAAAATAAATTCTTCAAAGAAAAAATAATGTAACGAATGAGAAAAGCAGTTTGTCCCAGCGCAAATGATTTTCATTTTTTTCACATGTGTTTCTACAAGTCTCGCTTGTAATTTGACTAAAGGCAATCAAAAATATTCACGAGGACATATACGTATGTTCCATTACGGTCGAAAGGGTTAAAGATCAATTCCAGGATCATTAAAACAGATGCAATAACTTCAAAATAATCGAGTTGCAAAGAGTTACCTAAGCCACCCTGTATATTATTCGTTCAAGTGAAGATTTCTCGTCCATTACCTCTAGCCCACTATACTCTAATAAAAAGCGAAAAAATATAAAGTACGATCGTTCTAACCTCATAAATGGTTATGTATTTTATGGTGACGAGAATGATCGTAAGCCTGGAGAAGACTAAAACGACTCTCGAAGGGATGAATTTCTTCTGGATAATCCTTGGAAACTCAAATGAGAGTTAAATAAAGGAGCAACTATTTCCTCGAACATTGTCGATGGATAATTGTATAGCAAAGTTCTGCACGACGATATTAAAGGTTTAAGAGGATTAAGCCAAAGCCAACGATAAGTCTCAATTTACGGATGATATCCTCCGAGGATCGAGGATTACGAAATGTCATCGTATAGGAATACTAATAGCAGCATTTCGTAGACTGTAATACAGGAAATAACCACCCTGTTGATAAATCCGTGGACATTAAAATCGTGTTGCAGTTTCCTCGATAAGCTTGCCACGATGATTAAACTTTAAATCATTGTTTACCCACGATTTCGACGAGTCTGCAACAAATCTATATTTGCTTTAAATCACTGATTCGAGACGAATATGCTTTTCTTTCCTTGAAAATGAATCCTACTAAAGAAAGTTTAGCAATTGATACACGCTGAAGAATTTGAATTTTTGCAGATATAATTTACATTTCAATTCTTTTCGGCTTAACTTATTTCATTTATGTGAAAAAAACCTTAAAGAAAAGAAAAAAATGTTTAAAAAAAAGTAATCATCTCGATGGGTTATGAAATTGTTGTTAAATATATATTTTCTTAAACTCTGTAAAAAATCCATATACATATTTTTGTTAGTAAAATTAATCGTTGCAATCACAAATTGATCATTTCGCACATTCGACGACACAGACACATTTAAAATAACTATCACTACATTAGCAATACCAACAAATTGAAATATACACTTTACCAAGAATACAGAAATACGAAGTTTTTACCAAACAGTTAATAATTACGTTAATGAAATAAATTGAAAATGATTACTCTTCTTTTGAGTACAAATCTTTCAGGAGGATTAATTTGCTCAGAGAATATCAAGAGAGCCAATGCTAAAAAGTCTATGCACAAGAGGTTTGAAAATATGTCAGGAGGTAACGGATTAAGGTGTTTAGCGAACGGGCCTGTCGACGAGGAGAATTGTTTGCCATACCGTTTTCGTAAAGAACGTTCGTTACGAGAGTGTATTTACACAGTGGGTCAAAATGGTCAAAAAGGGAGAAAAACTCTTTATCTCAAGAACCGATTGACGTATCAATCGATCAGTTGTCTCATTCGATTCAGGATAAAAGATGCATATTTAAAGGATAAAGAAAAAGGATAGGATAGGATAAAGAAATGTACGTTTGGTATAATTTGGTAAAATTTCTCAAAAAACCGAAATGGAATAATTTTTTATAAGTAACCGTTAAAAATTATATAAGAATAAGAAGAAAAAATTAAAAAATTACATAATTAAAAAAAAATCGCATAATAACATATTAAAACAAATAAATGCTCTCTGTGAAGTTAACACCTCATTTTCAAAAAACAAAATTTTCAGCACTAGTTATATTTGCGTCCACAGTAGTTTTATAGTTTCTGATACATTTTAGAATCTGTTCCACCGAATTACGCGAGAAACAGCATTTTTAACCGACTTCGAAAAGGAAGAGGTTACTCAATTCGACATGTATTTTTTTTTTCTTTTTTTTTTTTTACGTCTGTTTACCGATCGCGCCGAGATACCTTGACCAATTGGAATGAATCCTGTCGCATCTTGTAGAACATGTTTCCCCGGTGGTCCCATTCTCACGTCTTTTTGCGATTTGCCATTTTTTACCCGTTTTTTTTACCAAGAAACCGTGATTTTTAGGTATGCTTGCCGATTACCTCGAGATGGCTTGATGAATCGGAGTGGAACCTCTTGCATCTTGTCGAATATTTCTTCCAGATGGTCGCGTAAAAGAAACATTTTGTGATTTGCCATTTTTTACCCGTTTTTTTTTTTAAACAGAAAAATTTTGTCTTGCTTCTTACTCCGAGACGGATGGACCAATCAGATTGAAACTTTTTGCATCTGGAAGAGCATTCGCCATTTGGTCCCATAACAAAACATTTGTCCTTGTCTTATTTTTTACCACTTTATACCACTTTTTATCGCAAAAAGCGTACTATTTCACGTATGTTTATCCTGAAATCGATGAAACCCCTTACATTTTGATGCCGGAGAGGTTTTCGCAATGATCACAGATGCAAAAATTTATGAATTTTTCATATTGTTTATAACTATTGTTATTGCAAAATTCCTATTTTTTTTTCTTGGTTCATTAATTAATTCCGATTCCGATCCCGATTAATTCCATATTTTCCTTCCAGCATTCCTGATAATCTCATTTGCAACTATACAGGGTGTTCCAAAAATGTTGGATGTTCTTGAATGAGGTGTTTCGGGGGGTGATTTGAAACAATTTTTTCATAGCGAAAATGTTGTTCGAGGCTTCGTTAACGAGATATTGACAGAAACCCCCGACCAATCAGGGCGCGAGTATACCGAGAAGCGCCTGCGGAGCCTATGCTACCGATTGGTCGTGAGTTTCTGTTTCTGGAATATCCCCTTAAGGCAGCCTCGAACACCATTTTCGCTAAGGAAAAATTGTTTCAAATCACCATCCCACCCGCCCCGGAACCACCCCTTTCAAGGACTATTACTATTACTATAACTATTGTTATTGGATGAAACCTATTGGTTATAGGTTGCCACTAAAAAGAGTGAAATAAAATAATTTTTTGGAAACAAAATTTAGCCGACTTCGAAAAAGGTGTAATGAAAAGTATGAAATAATTTCTAGTCAGTTTTGATGAATACGCACTAACTCTAGATATAATTGCTTAAAAGTATGGGAAAGTGCAGTGAAAAGTATGAAATAATTTCTAGTTAAACTGCATTGTTATTCACCATCGTTTGATGAATTTGGTTAAATTATTAAATACATCATATAAAATGCAATGCACCTTTTTCGAAAGCGGCGGAAAATTTAAAATTAAGTATATTCAAAATTGCCAAACTTGATTTAACTTTCTGTCGGAGAAACAAAAAATATGGTCTTTAATTATTGCTATCATTACATCTACTTTAGACATCATATTCATTAACACTATTCAATATCGCCGCCCCCACCAAATACTATCCCAAATCTATTCATACAGTATTTCCATGGGGAGAGTTTATACATTAGCAGTAATCAATATTGCCGCCCCTCCCCTCCAAAAAAGCCCCAAATCTACTCAAACTATATTTCCGTGTACATACTATATACATTAACTATTAATTCCACATAGACAATAAACATGTATACATTGACAGTATTCAATATTGCCGCCTGTACTAAAAGCTAACCCAAACCGGAATTAAAAAGTTTTTACATCTGCGCCGCCTCCGAAAACGGTGCATTGCATTTAATATGATGTATTTAATAATTTAACCAAATTCATCAAACGATGGTGAAATAACAATGCCGTTTGAATAGAAATTATTTCATACTTTTCACTGCATTTTCCCATACTTTTAAGCAATTATATCTAGAGCTAGTGCGTATTCATAAAAACTGACTAGAAATTATTTTATACTTTTCACTGCACCTTTTTCGAAGTCGGTTAAATTTTTTTTCCAAAAAATTATTTTATAAAATATGAGGTGCCAACTTCAAGTGGCCACGACTTTTTCATTGATGAATTGACGACTAAAAGCTATAACAACTTTTGATAGAACTGCTTGGAGTGTCAATGGAACTCTCCATCAGAACATTGGAATTTGTGGCGTATCAGCCACAAACTGAAACTATTTAGATATTTTCCTAGACGTCTGCAGCCTGGTAGTCAAATGCTTGGCGTAGCCAGGCAAGGTCAAGGTGTCGATGAATAAGAATCATTTTAAAACGCAAAATAATGAAAGTGTACTCATATTGTCAGAGTTTTAAATTGAAAAAATATGCGCAAGCCTTTTTTTTTTATTGTGGAGAAATGTATTACGCATACCCCAATTTTCCGAGGGGGAAACCGAGGTTATGTGGGACTACCATTGGAGAGGGGAGCGCGGGAAGCGCCCCCATCCGCGATGGCTACCCACTAAAACCCCACACCCGGCTAAGCTACGTGGGAAGCACCTGGTTCACGCGGGTAGTCACAGGACACTTTCCAGCAAAATTATGTGAAAGCCTGCAAGAGAGAAAGTATAGGTCTTGATAATCTAAGAATACCTTGCCTGGGCACGCCAAGAATTTGACTTCCAGGCCGCGAACATCTAGGCAAATTTTTAAACACTCTCAGTTTATGGCTAATACGCTATTTAGCTTTTTCATTTTACCGCCAAAGTGTGGAGCAGTCACTTTACATGAGTTGTCATTAGGGTCTGAACTTCAGCACCGTTGAACACAGAATTTTAGCTGCGCATAGTTGGAAAGTACCGAATTTTACATTGTGTTACACAGTGTCGCCATTGCACTGTGCTGAAAAGCACCTCCATGTACTGACAGCACATTTCGATTTCACATCTTTTTCTACTTTCTTGTAGTTTTTTATGGGAATCTTCTATTTTTCAATGATATCAATATCTACTCAAAAATTTTAATATAAAATCAATCTCTACCTGAACAGTTAATCATAATATTTGTCGCTAATGACGTTGTAGTCGATGAAACATAAAGTAAATAAAGAAAACAAAAGATAGAGTTACAAAAGGCTGTGATGTGCATGCGATAAACGTGTGCCAGAAAAGGTGAGACCTGACCAGATGTTACCACGTATGTGGAATACAAACAATATCGCCTTGAACTGTAAAACTTACAAATCGATCGCGATTTCCATTCGTTTAACCCTCGAGTCAGACCACCGATGTGTGTCATAACTTTGCGTACACGTCTAATACGCGTGCAGTTCGTTAATAATAAATTATTAACGATCTTTATGATTCATTTATTCATTGGATGCGTTACTTGTGTGATGATATTTATGTGTTGGGAAAAATCTGCATCGCTATCTTTCATTTATGTTGTATTTATTTTGAGGAGTAAAAGGATATCTAAATGTGATATTTTTAATTAATCTATATATATACAACAATGAAGCCCTGATTGATTGCAATCAATGCCCAGGCTAAACCCTTGAACGTAGAAAGCTGAAATTTTGCACAGAGGTTTCCTTTATGATGTATACAAGGAATAAGAAAGGATATTTCGAAATCGAACCCCTAAGGGAGTTAAAAGGGGTTGCGACATTAGTATTCCATGCGGGTGAAACTACAGGCCACAGCTATCGGAAATATCGATTGAAATATCTGAGTTACGGAAAACAAAAGACAGTTACCTACTCTGATTCACATAAAATAAATAGTATTCCACGCAGGTGAAACCGCGGGGCACAGCTAGTATCTTATATTGAGATTATTGTATGTTTCTAGAATGTGTGCTTCAGTTTTAAGCGTTTTTCTCAGTTTTATATATGAAATAATTTCATGGTGAAATGAAATGAAAGGTTTTTAAAAAATGTGTAAAATATACAGGGTGAGCCACGTAAAGTGTTGCAAGCTATTTTATCGGAAACTATTAGTGATATCCACAAGTATTTTTTTAGTATTATAAGGTACGATAAGCCCTGTCATGTGACGTGTGGGAATATTGCTGAATGGCCCCTCAGGGGGACAGGAGGACACAACGATCCATATTTTTAAATGATATGGCATATAAATTTTTGTTTTTTCGGATAGTCTTTTTAATAACAAATAATTTTTATGTGAACAATTTTGTCATATTCTGCATAGTTTATGAAATGGTATTCGAGCCGCGTTAGGCTATTATGTACAAGAAAATATTTATAAACACACTTGAAGCGGAACAGGAAATGGTCCAAAAAGTTATTAGTGATTTTCTGCTAAACTATGCACAATATGAAAAAATTGTTCAAATAAACATTATTTGTTATTAGAAGGACTATTCGAAACAACCAAAATTCATACGGCATTCCATTTGAAAATATGGATCATTGTGTCCTCCTGTCCTCCTAGGGGGCCATTCAGCAATATCCTCACACGTCTCATGATAGGGTTTATCGTACCCTATAATACGAAAAAAATACTTGTGGATATCACTAATAGTTTCCGATAAAATAGCTTGTAACACTTTACGCGTGTATGACTTGTATATTATCCTGAACATGAATGTAAATAATTTTATTCAATTTGTATATATTGTAGATATGAACAATTTTCGAGAGGTTTGATGTACTTGTGATAGTTTGTGCATATTCGCGAAATATTTTATTTCTTATTTGCTAATATATTCTCCTGAACGAGTTTAATAAATATTATTTTTCGCATAATATTTCTCCCTACAGTGATTAAAGATTTACCATCTATTAATACGTTTATAGCAAACAAAATAAATGTTTTAAATTATTTCCTATTAATTCTTTTTTAAATATATCTTTTCTTTTATTAACGTCAATATTATTATGAAAGAAAGTTCTAACAAATTATCACAATTGATACAGTTTAATTAAAAATAGTTTAATTTACCCATCGTTGAAAGAAAAAAAGTTTAATTCAAAGAACGACTTCCTTCCAGGGAGGGGGCGGGACACTCATGTGGCAATCTACTACTAATACTTCTCTAAATAAAAATTTGAAAGTTAAAGTGAATGTGAAATAAAAAGTTTTTAATAAGGGTATAGATTTTATGACTCAATTGTTATAATAATATTAGTGTGATAATAACATTGTGATCCTACTATACAAGAATACGTATTTCCAAAATTTCATATGGCAAATTACTGGTAATTACTTTTTACACGTATATCCCCATAAAAATTAAAATATCTCCTTAAAAAATGAAGTTATCTAAATCAAATCTTGTTTACATACTCTTTGCAACGTACAAATAATCATACGAATAAAGGTATGGATTTTATGACCCGATTATTTTTTCAAAATTATATAAAAAATTCTTTTTTAAAATTCAATTTTACAGTATTTAATTAACCGTCGAAAACCATACAAGAATACATATTTTTATTATTTGATCTAAACAAATTACTGACAATTGATATTCACATGAGTGGCCTCCGTTAAAGTGATAACGAACTGGCCTCATTGAAGAGTATCACAAACAAAATAATTGTCTACTGTAAAGAACACATCCTCAACACTGTTTTCCGAAGAAGAATCGACCTTCAAGTTGATAGTACCGGAACGTCACTTCAAAGAGGCGAGCCTCGTCCTAGTTACATTCATGGTTTAGCGTAACGATGTATTAAAGTTTCACTTCGTTCGGGTCGACAAATCGATCGAAGTCATTCCCTACTCAACCTGCGCCACGCTCGAAATAATTACAAACCAGATGTGATGTATCGTGCCTAGCCAATGAAAAGACGTCGTTACGACATAATAGACACCTCAAGAGAAGAACGTGATCATGTACGGCTGGCTGAAATATCCACTAGCGTTCTTGGCACGGTAGGTCTCTTCTAGGTAGAAAATCAGGAGCTGTTCGTAACACGAACACGACCTAAAATTACTTGTTGGTAATTGCGATATACAGACTGCTACCCATATAAACCTGCAAACCCAGGAATATTGTTAAACGATTAAGCGTAATTCACTGGGGCCAAGTGGTTTGGCGAACAGAGGACTTTTTGGACTTGTAATTTATTCTATTAAATTATTAGGAATTTTATTGAATTAGGATTCGTTTAGCGTTTCCATTGAATAACTGTTAGATGTATAAATTAATTCCTTCCCTTTAGATTGAATTGCTACGTTAAATTACCAATTTTCAATGTTCTCAAAGTGATATCATTGTAATTTATCTGTACATAGGAAGTACAGTAGTTTACAAGTTTTGCTTATTCTTGTTTTTTTTTTTTTTAATAAATTACAAGTGTACTTTCCTCTAGTTTAAACAGAAATATTTACCTACAATTTTGTATGATCCAATTACTTACTAACCTTCGTAATAATGGAATACACTTGTATTCCACAGTGCTTCGACATTTAGTTTTCCAATTACATATATCTACTTTCTTGGAATGTGTTACTGAGGGAAGATTATAAGCTGTATGGTTTTTTTTTATAAATAAATGGTAAGTTTACCTTAGAAAGGCACAGAATTAATTTCTACGCCTAATATGTATATTGCAGAAGTTAACCCAAAATAACATGTGAGTGTTCTGAAACGAGAAATAAATGAAACATGGTAATTTCCAATGAGTTGGTTTAGTACCATTTTAATTGAAGAGAGTATATTGGTGTATGTATGTAAATAAGTGGTCATACGAGCTACTTTCCACGCTGACGAAAAATTTGTAGATTTTTCGTCAGCGTGGAAAGGCGTCACACGGCTCACAATCAGGTGTTTTCTAGTGTACTCTTTTCCATTTCTAAAAGATACATTAATTTATGGAAAAAAATAAAAGCGACTTAAAAAAAAATTAAAACTGCACTAAAAAGTATGTAATAATTTCTTATACTTTTAAGGAGGTAGATACGGGCAATGCAGCGAGGTGACATTACCGCCAAAAATTGGCGTAAAAAGGGGTCCGGGACTTTTCGTTTTTTAACCGACTTCGAAAAGGAGGAGGTTACTCAATTCGACATGTATATATAACTTTTTTCCTTTTTTTTTTTAATGTCTATTCACCGATTAAGCCGAGATAGCTTGACCAATCGCAATGATTCCTGTTGCTTCTTGTAGAACATGTTCCCCCGGTAGTCCCATTCTCACGACTTTTTGCGATTTGCCATTTTTTACCCGTTTTTTTTTTACCAAAAAACCGTGATTTTTAGGTATGCTTGCCGATTGCGTCGAAATGGCTTGATGAATCAGAGTGAAACCTCTTGCATCTTGTCGAATATTTCTTCCAGTTGGTCGCGTAAGAGAAACATTTTGTGATTTGTCATTTTTTACCCGTTTTTTTTTTTAAAATAGAAAAATTTTGTCTTGCTTCTTACTCCGAGACGAATGGACCAATCAGATTGAAACTTTTTGCATCTGGAAGAGCATTTGCCATTTGGTCCCATAACAAAACATTTGTCCTTGTCTTATTTTTTACCACTTTATATCACTTTTTATCGCAAAAAGCGTACTATTTCACGTATGTTTGTCCTGAAATCGATGAAATCGATTGAACACCTTACATTTTGATGCCGGAGATGTTTTCGCAATGATCACAGAAGCAAAAATTTATGAATTTCTGTATTGTTTATAACTATTGTTATCGCAAAATTAGGTAGCTCGACAAGGAATTTACCAAACGCAATCAATTCTTTCACATGTAGTTGCACATATATTCCTGATGATAATCCCACTTGCAATTATACAGGGTGTCCAAAAAATGTTGGATGTCCTTCAGTGGGGTGTTTTGGGGGGGGGGGGGGGTAATTTGAAACAATTTTTCATAGTGAAAATGTTGTTCGAGGCTTAGTTAAGGAGATATTGACAGAAACGCCCGACCAATCAGAGCCCGAGTATGCAGTGGAGCGCCTGCGGAGCCTATGCTACCAATTGGTCGTGAGTTTCTGTTTCTGGAATATCCCCTTAAGGCAGCCTCGAACACCATTTTCGCTAAGGAAAAATTGTTTCAACTCATCATCCCACCCGCCTCGGAACCACCCCTTTCAAGGACGTCCAACGTTTTTGGGTCATCCTGTATATTGCTCATAACTATTGTTATTGCATGAAATCTATTGGTTATAGATTGCCACTAAAAAGAGTAAAATAAAATAATTTTTTGGAAAAAAATGTTACCGACTTCGAAAAAGGTGCTGTGAAAAGCATGAAATAATTTCTAGTTAAACTGCATTATTATTCACCATCGTTTGATGAATTTGGTTAAATTATTAAATACATACATCATATTAAATGCAATGCAACTTTTTCGGAGGCGGCGCTTAATGTAAAATTTTTAACTTCGGCTTGGGTAAGTTTTCGGTTGAGGGCGGCAATATTGAATAGTGTTAATGTATATGATCTGTAAAACGGATATAATGATAGCAATAATTACAGTTCATATTTTTTGTTCCTTCGACAAATAGTTAAACCAAATTTGGTATTTTTGACTGTAGGTAGTTGTTCGGTATCTTTGTTCGAACAGAATTTTGCCAAGTTGACAGAATTAACGTAAGATATTTCCCGGTTCGCAGACGAAGCAAATACCGATGTGTAAAGGAAACAAAGATTTTTATGTGAAACTGGTGAATCACAAGAAAGTGAAGAAGTCTCGCAGTTCGAAACAGACGAAGCACGGGCTTCGTAACATATTTCTCGCACGCGTCGATGATAATTACGTAACGTATGTCAGCGGTGACGCTCTATCTGTTCCCATCTTCGGAGAACAATCTGGGCGCCAAAATTTCCAGGCGTTTACGTCTCTCCAATCCATGTCGCTCTCCGTGGTGGCCATCATTGTCAGAGAGACAGAAGAGAGAGATGATAATATTAAAGGTTGGGTGAGGGGTCATTCGAAAGAGCAAGGTACATTACAGTACGCTCTGATCATGATTCAACGAGATCTTGTTAATATCTATTAAAATGAGTGTCCAAAGTAGAGCAAAAATACAATAAAATATACCTGCAGAATCCAAGTATTTTCAGGCCACTAAAAGAGTTTTGTGACTCATACCATTACCAGATGTACTGAACCGGATGTACTGAACCTTCCTCTGTCGAATGAGCCTTCACTCAGCCACAAATATTCTCATATAAGGACGAAAAGTGAAAAATCGTAAAAGCATTCCCGAAATCGAGATCCGCCATTTTATGGATAATAGTAGAGCAAGTCGGGAACAAATTTAGTTCAGGCAACCGTTATGAGATGGCGCTTACTGAGGAGAACTTGTGGGGTTAATCACATCACAAGAAATTTTACTGATGAATATGCACCATTTATTTTATACAGCGCGACATACGAATCAACGCCAAGCACGTACAGCAATCGTTACGCGTTAGTACAAAAGGAGACGCCACTACGGACTAGCGCGATATTTGGAAATGAACTCGTACTGTCGCCACGAGGCAGGAAACCTAGGCGAGAGAAGGAAAACAAACGAAAGTCTTCTTGTTTGCATAAAGGAAGAAAACAAAAGAAAGTTTTCTTTTTCCATAGAGAGAAATAGTATACTAGTAACCTAGAAAGAATAAAGAAAAAAAAAGTTATCGCAAAAAAGGAGTCGAATATTATTGTGTATCGCACCCTTCCAAATAGTATCCTAAGTAAAAGAGTTGTTACGGAAATCTAGATTGGCATGATTACATTCTTGTGAGAAAGTTTCATTACAGAGCACGAACCCCACAGACTTGTGAGCACCCGGTAATGGGAGAGCTTTTTAATGAGCTAGAATTCACTGGAATGACGCGATCTTAATTAAAGAACACACTTTTTATAAAACTTAACTTTATTAGAATAGCGCGTAAATGGCGCATCTGTACTCTTTACAGGTTTTGTCTAGACTGAACTAGGCACTAGGTGGTAATGTTTCCACCAACTTATAACTAGTGTGTAGGGGGCGCATAAGTCGATGTTGACAGTGCTGCCACAGACTCGATGCACGTCAAGCCACTTTTCGCGTACGAGCGTGGCCGCCTAGCGCGTAGCCTACGCTACCGCGGGCGCTCCACCGGCATACTCGCGCTCTGATTGGTCAGGGTTCTTGTTAATATATCCTAACGAAGCCTCGGACAACATTTTTGCTAAGGAAAAAGTTGTTCCAAATCACCTTCCGAACCACCTCTTTCAAGGACGTCCAACATTTTTGGGATACCCTGTATACAGGGTGTTAACAAATATGTGGGACATTTTTTAAGGATCTAGTCTTCATACTAGTACAAATCGAAAAGTCTGTTACCATTTTGCAATCTGAGGCTTCATTGTTGAGAAATAAGCGATTGAAATTTACAGGTGGACTTCCGACGCCGATGGCACTACAGACGCCCTCACGTCGGAGGTATGAAACAAGTGAGTGTTCATCGGTGTGTCTTTTTCGCGTGTGAGTGCGACCATGTGCGACAGCACGTTCAGCTGTCAGGGATTTAAACAGCCTACGCCGAAAGTCCACCTGTAAAATTCAATCGCTTTTTTCTCAACAATGAAGTCTTAGATCGCAAAATGGTAACAGACTTTTCGATTTGTAATAGTTTGAAAACTTGATCCTGAAAAAATGTCCCACATATTTGTTAACACCTTGTATATGTCGAATTGAGTAACCTCGTCTTTCTTCGAAAGAACGATTTTTTGAGACATTTGTTTCATCTCAATGTGAAATAAAAATAGAAATAGTATAGAATACAATGTATACTTGAATAAGTTTTGAATAAATATTAATGCAAAACTAATTTGATTGAATTACCTAATTTTCAATTGTTACGATAGTACAATTATGTGGACACATTAATCAGATATCCCATCTAAAAATTTATTCGATTGAACAATTAAATTCGTATTCGTCCTTCATAAAGTATTTAATTCTATAATTAAAATTGCAATATACGTTAAATGTTCTTATGATTTGTAAACTTTGTGATGTACAACAAAGTTCTTCCTTATCTTATTACGTTCCCGTTCTAAATTTCCTTATTTGAAGTCGGATGTGCGCACCCGGTATTCTTCGCGTAGGCATAGGAATTCGAGACCAATGCGAAGCTAGGGTGTAGTCCCTCGAAAATCTCGGAATCGTGCAATGTACTTTCCCGCCACCCCTTGGTCTATGATTTTTTGGTATAAAAAGGGTGACCACGAAGGCATATCTGGTCTAGTCAAAGTCTAGAAAGGGTTCTGTACACGTCTGTGCGTACTCTTACGAATTGTCTACACGAGAAACTTAGTGAGATCGGGTTCAAGTCCCCTTCGAGCAAAATCTTAACCATACAGTACGTAGTTTACTGTTAGGCATTATTTTATCGTTGTAGTCGTCTCCCGTTTGCTCGTTTTCGTGAAAACCGAGAAGGATTAGATTCTTGCTTCGCGAAATCGAAACTACACTTTAAACTCAGTTCATATTTGTAACAACTTAGCTTATTACCATTGGTATACCTCGACAATTACTCTCATAACAATTGTAAGTCCCGGTACATATCAGAATATATATATAATCATTTTTAATTAGTGTTGATCAATTATAATATCCAGTCCAGTATCCACTAAGGTGTACCTTTGCCGCTCGAGGTACATCAAAAACTGTTACGAGGTCTAATACTAACATTTCCTGCGGCTCCCCCCGTTAGCCATACGTGTGTTCGTCCGCATATCATCTTCCTGAGGCTCCCTACGTTCGCCATACGTAGGTTCGTCTCCACGTCTACTTCCTCAAGACACCCAGTGTTACCTAACAACACTGGTCAAGCCATTAACAAAACCATATTTCAATAGAAAAACCCCGGCTACGCAGCCGCCCCCTCCGGCTCCTAACAATGTACAAAATTACGAGTAATAAATGATGTGTCTATGTACCTGGAATTAAAATTCCAACTTTTATTCAACAAATAACAGATGCACAGTTGTTCATTTTTAATTTGTTACTCGAAACTTTCATCCACGTATGAATTATGCCATAAGAAAACTTTATTATTAACGCTACTAGCGGTATAACTTTAATTGAATTCGCTACTTTTATTTCCAGTAACTACATCACTGTGTTTTACACGAGGTTATTTATTATTTGCATAATATTAACGCGCGAGGAGCCAGGAGATCTCTACTTTATTTTACCAATTAACAACCACGACACTTATAGTTAAAAAAGAAGGAAGAAGCATTTCGAAGATAATAATAAACAAATCAACAGCAAACATTGTAAAACGCGACGACTAAAAAAAATGCTCAAAGTGCACTTGACAGATGCAGGAACAATTTACATCCATAAAAAACACTTTGATGATTGCACAATTCGGAAAAAGTTGCAGATGACTTTTCAGATAATTTTTAATAAGGATACCCACTACATTCCAGTTCCTAGAATTACTGTTAGTGTATGTTAGCATGCAAAAGCTTTTACAGTACTAGATGTCTCACTTACAATTAGAGACAAAATCATTCGAGCAGATAATTTTTTAATTATTTCGAACAGCGTATTATCAAGACTGACGCGTTACACGTACACCTGACAATTCATTTCGAATTACCTGTCTATGCACTTTATTCATCGAGTTTCTAATTAATCCCAGCAATGTTCTACAGGAATACACAGTGGGAATCACTTGAAATAGGAACGCCTCAATACCTTACCTATTTCATAGTGTAGGAGTCTAAACGAAAAATAAATATAAGATACAGGGGATTCGAACCCACGATTCTCGGACCCACAGTTGACCGCTTTAACTACAAGACCAATTCCGTACCCTAAGTTTCGTGTTCAAGTTTGACTCCTTATTCTTGGGTATGGGGGTCGCGATACAACAATAGTGATTTTTTGCGAATTTATTGGTTTTCAACATGAAAGAATTTTCTAATTTAAACAGAAATTAGGAAAAAGAATTTTTAAAATGAATATTTCCATCTTCAAGAAATATATAATTAAAGTATAATTAAATAAAATAACTTTTTGGAAACAAAATTCAACCGACTTCAAAAAAGTTACAGTGAAAAGTATGAAATAATTTCTAGTTCATTTATATGAATACGCACTAGCTCTAGATATAATTGCTTAAAAGTATGGGAAAATGCAGTGAAAAGTATGAAATAATTTCTAGTTAAACTGCATTGTTATTCACCATCATTTGATGAATTTGGTTAAATTATTAAATACATCATATTAAATGCAATGCACCTTTTTCGGAGGAGGCGCAAAATTTAAAATTAAGTATATTCAAAATTGCCACACTTGGTTTAACTTTCTGTCAGAGAAAAAAAAAATACGGTCTTTAATTATTGCTATCATTACATCCACTTTAGACATCGTATTCATTAACACTATTTAATATCGGCGCCCCCACCAAATACTATCTCAAACCTATTCATACAGTATTTCCATGGGGAGAGTTTATACATTAGCAGTAATCAATATTGCCGCCCCTCCCCTCCAAAAAGCCCCAAATCTACTCAAACTATATTTCCGTGTACATACTATATACATTAACTATTAATTCCACATAGACAATAAACATGTATACATTGACAGCATTCAATATTGCCGCCTCTACCAAAAGCTAACTCAAACCGGAATTAAAAAGTTTTTACATCTGCACCGCCTTCGAAAACGGTGCATTGCATTTAATATGATGTATTTAATAATTTAACCAAATTCATCAAACGATGGTGAATAACAATGCAGTTTAAATAGAAATTATTTCACACTTTTCACTGCATTTTCCCATACTTTTACGCAATTATATCTGGAGCTAGTGCGTATTCATATAAATTAACTAGAAATTATTTCATGCTTTTTACTGCACCTTTTTCGAAGTCGGTAACATTTTTTTCCAAAAAATTATTTTATTTTACTCTTTTTAGTGGCAACCTATAACCAATAGGTTTCATCCAATAACAATAGTTATGAGCAATATACAGGATGACCCAAAAACGTTGGAAGTCCTTGAAAGGGGTGGTTCCGGGGCGGGTGGGATGGTGATTTGAAACAATTTTTCCTTAGCGAAAATGGTGTTCGAGGCTGCCTTAAGGGGATATTCCAGAAACAGAAACTCACGACCAATCGGTAGCATAGGCTCCGCAGGCGCTCCACTGCATACTCGGGCTCTGATTGGTCGGGTGTTTCTGTCAATATCTCGTTAACGAAACCTCGAATAACATTTTCGCTAAGGAAAAAGTTGTTTCAAATCACCCACAGAACCACCCCTTTCGAGAACCTCCAATATTTTTGGAACACCCTGTATAGCACATATTTCCATATCTCACCTAGGACTGCAGGTAGATAAAATAATTTTTAGAAAAAAATATAACCGACTTCGATAATATATTAAAATTGCACTAAAAGGTATGAAATAATTTCTATTTCCTTTATATTAAATTATGTTAAATAACCTTTTCATAGTCGGCGCAAAATTAAAAATTACTTACATTAAAAATTATCAAATTTGGTTTAACTTTTTGTCAGAGGGATAAAACCTATGCCCTTAAATTATTGCTATCATCATATCTACTTTGTAAATCATACACATTAACATTATTCAATATCGCTACTTCCATTAAATACTATCCCAACCTACTCAGACATTATTTTCATAGAGAGATGTGTATATACATTAGCAGTAACCAATATTTCCACCCCAGGCCCCGCAAAAAAAATGCGCCAAACCTACTCAGACAGTATTTTCGTGTAGATAGTATATACATTATCTGTATATACTACACAATATTGCAGATATACTCTATCCCTATAAAAAACTTCAGAAAAGTAAAAAAATTACGCCAAGTACATGAAAAAGTGGAGGACTTAAAGAGTAATCATAGAAAAATAGAAGATCCCCCTAAAAAAATTCAAGAAAGTAGAAAAAGAAGTGAAATCGAAATGAGCTACCAGTACATGAAGGTGCTTTCCAGCAAAGTGCAAAGGCGACACTGTATAACACAATGAAAAATTCGGTGCTTTCCAACTATGCGCAGCTAAAATGCTGTGTTCAACAGTGCAGACATTCAAACCCTAATAACAACTCATGTAAACTGACTGCTCCGCACTTTGGCGGTGAAATGAAGAAGCTAAATAGTGTATCAACCACAAACTGAGACTGTTTAGACATTTGCCTAGATGTCCGTGGCCTGGAAGTCAAATGCTTGGGGTGGCCAGGCACGGTCAAGGTTTTGATGAATAAGAATTATTTTAAAATGTAAAATAATGAAAATGTACTCAAATTGTCAGCATTTTGAACTGAGAAATTATCTGAAAGCCTGTGAGAAGAGGGGTATCTGCGTCAATGAATGTCCTTAGAAATATTTTAAAACACAATAAAATGAAAATATACTCATATTGTCAAAGTTTTAAATTGACAAATTATGTGAAAGTCTGCGAGAGAGAAAATATGGGTATCGATGATCTGAGATTGCTTTGCCTGGCCACGCCAAACATTTGACTTCTAGGCCACGGACATCTAGGCAACTGTCTAAACAGTCTCAGTTTGTGGTTGATACACTATTTAGCGTCTTCATTTCACCGCCAAAGTACGGAGCAGTCAGTTTACATGAGTTGTTATTAGGGTTTGAATGTCTGCACTGTTGAACACAGCATTTTAGCTGCGCATAGTTGGAAAGCACCGAATTTTTCATTGTGTTATACAGTGTCGCCTTTGCACTTTGCTGGAAAGCACCTTCATGTACTGGTAGCTCATTTCAATTTCACTTCTTTTTCTACTTTCTTGAATTTTTTTAGGGGGATCTTCTATTTTTCTATGATTACTCTTTAAGTCCTCCACTTTTTCATGTACTTGGCGTAATTTTTTTACTTTTTTGAAGTTTTTTATCGGATTTCACTTCTTTTTACAAAGGTAATTTGCATAGTGAATGACTTTAAATAATTTTTATATTATATGTATATAGTACTTTGTGTAGAATTCATGGTGCCTGAAACAGTTTATGGATGCAAAAAATTGAAATGTCAAAGATGAAGTGAAAAATAGGAAAAATATGTCCACTATTTGTAATGCACAATTTATTCTATTAGAATGAAGTTCATAAGTATGCAAAACGCATGGCAGAAAGTCTTGTTTCAAGAAATTTAAATGTTAAAGATAAAATGAGAAAATTAAAAAAGAGATCCACTATATATGTTAATATATCTATAATATTTTTAATATCTATAATCTAAAATTCGTCCACTGTATATCGATAATATTTTGAATATGTATAATCTAAAATAATCCATATGAAATAATATGAAGAAATGAATTTTTTAGTTTTGTGATTTATATACACAGACTCTTTATTTTTTTAATTGAATAGAGGAAAAGAAAGGTTGGGGGGGGGGGGGGTAAAGAAAGTGAATATATATATTTCATATCATAATAATTTATTGATTATGAACATTTATTCATTTAATTCACGAATTAATATAAATACCAGCACATTTGTTATGCACACTGCATCATCTTATGCTTCCAATATACCTGTCAAACTTTATCGTATTTCCTGTAATACTTGTACGATTCTCTTTGTGGCATTTTAATAATTACTACCAGATATCCTTTACTCAGATAAAATACTAGAATTTCACAGCGGCAGTTTCTATTTTTGAAGAGCACCAAAATACTGTTGCTTCGTCTGCAAATTATTTGCTTCATTCGTTTCCTCTTATTGGAATGACTGTCGCTGCTTATATCCATCAAAGACTATGTAAACAGAAAACACAAGAATTTACAACGATAGTACATATACTTTAAGCACACAAAACTACTTATCAAATAATGATAAACACCATCTACCTTTAATTGTGGATTTCACTTATTCTTTTATTGATGATGTTATATGCTTCTCTTCTTGTTGTAATAGGTAAAAAATATGTCGCACTGCTAAAACAACTATGATGGTTTTTTAATGCGTGCAGACACATATTACAAGGCAACATTACAGTCTCTTGTGCATTATTTCTTGGAGTATCTGGTATATCTTTTTTTCTTCTGTCTTAATAACCTGCATCCAGTCATTCCTTACTGTAACCTATATCTGTCAAACGATACACACGTATTTCTTATGCCGGCCGACGAGCTTTGCCAAGCGATTCAGAGAGTCGACGAATCGACGAACGGCCTTAGCTCCTATTGGCTAAGTGTTGACGAAAAATTCCTTGACGAAATAAAACCGGGAGAACAAGAACAAGTCGATTCTGTCAGATCATGACATGATATTACGATATCTCAGTTGTACGTGGACCGATTTTGTTGATTTTGGTTTTATGATTTTGGAATGATGGATGTGGAAAGCAAAGTAGAGCGGATAACAAAAATGGGAAAGGGAAATAGCTACCTTAGCTCAGAACAGGAAAGAATGGAATTAGAGGAAAGTATAAAGGCAGTAGTGATTAATAAAGTTGAAAAAGAGATGGGTGGGGAAGTGGGAAAGATAAGAGGGTGGATCGGAAAACATGAAAAAAGTAGAACGGAGAAATAATCAAGAAACTTTTAGTTATAAATAAAATACTAGGAAATATTTGGAGTAATAAAGGGTCTAGAGGTACGGCAAGGCAATGTAAAAACGCAAATTAATAATTTTCTAGAGACAGAATTAAAAGTAAGAAGGAAGATAATTTGGGTGAAAGAAATCGGTAGGAAGGAGAGGAGTGTATTAATAGTGGGATTAGAAAGTTGGGAGGACAAGCAGATCATGAGATATAAAGGTAGGTTAAGAGGTACAAAGGTCTACATACACCACGATTTAACGAGACATGAGAGGGAAATCCAAAACAATCTAGTAGTAATTGCTATGGAGGAAAAAAGAAAAGGGAGAAATGTGGAGGTAGGATACCAAAAATTATGGGTGGATGGAGATGAGTCCAATGGCAGGAAAGCTGGGCAACAGTGCCGGTTAGTCAGGTTTTTCGGTAAATTTTCAGCCAGGTGGGCAAATAAAGGGGATGATAGACAGAGAAAAGCCAGGAGAATTGAAATTATGGTAAATATGCCGAATAGGAGACCCCGCCCCTATGACCTTCACCTTGACATATGTTGTCAAGGACACCCTCCTGAGTAACTTTTTAGTAACTTTACCGTTGCTTACTGCTTATTAAAATGTTATTAACAACAAAAGTTGGTAAGTTACGCCAGGTTATACATACGAACGCGTTATATATAGCATATAAAAAAACACTACAATGGTTCAAACTTGTTTCGAGAACTTGATATGATGTACGATCTTTACTCGTCCAGTAAAAAATTGGGGGTCTGGGGGCCAGTCCCGGGTCGGGGGTTTGGGGGCGAAGCCCCCAACAAGGAGTACTGCAGCTCACCACGCAGGTGTGTACATGGTTATCCTGAGGGATGTATATTGCTTTCAGGGGGGTCGAGGGGGCGTAGCTCTCAGTTCGGTAGGGGGTCTGGAGGGCGCAACCCTCCAGCAACCGTACGGTTTCAAGACACATATTTTCAGCTGAAAAACCTTTTACAAAATTTAAAAAACATACGTTTCAAAACTATACGCTTGCTGAGGGGCTGTGTCCTCCAGACCCCCGGCGAGCGGGGGGCTGCGCCCCCTCGACCCCCCAGAAAACAATATACATTCCTTAGGATAACCATGTACACACCTGCGTGGTGCGCTGCAGTGCTCCTTTTTGGGGGCTTCGCCCCCAAACCCCTCACCGCGGGCCAGTCTCCGGACTCCCATTTTTTTACTGCACGAGTAAAGATTGTAGTATAAGTTACATATTATGTATAGGAAAAAGATAAAGTTTAACTGGAAAAATGCCGTCTGTAATCAAAATAGTTACCAACTTTTTTGTTAATAACTTTTTAAGAAGCAGTGAGCGACGGTTAAGTTATTAGAAAAAGTTACTCCGGAGGGTGCCCTTGACAACATATATCAGGGTGAAGGTCATAGAGACGGGGTCCCCTATTCAGCAGTGGCTGGATTAGGAAACAAAGATCAAAGTTTTTGGCAATATGTGGAAAAGTTTGATTGTATAGGCCTGGTAGAAACGTGATGGAGGAAACAAGTTTAAAAGTAGATTATTGAATGATTTTGTGTGGAAGTGCCAAGGGGCAAATAAGGTAAACAGAAGAGATAGAGCTAGAGGGGGAATAATAACAACGGTGAAGAAAAGCTTAGACATAGAATGTGGAAATAACGAAATAGAGGGTTTAGTAGAAAGGAGAATGAAAATTGAAGATAGAACATGGAGGATTTTTTCGATATACAATTGACAACAGTGGAAGAAATTGGCAAGAAAGATGGAAGAAGTGATTAAAGAAGAGAAAGAAGAAATAATGATAATAGGCGGGGATATGATGCAAGAATAGGAAGAGAAGGTAAGATAGAAACTAATGAGACAGAGAAGAGAACGGACAGCAGGAGGAAATCGAAAGATCTAACGAAAAATAGTGAGGGAGAGCAACTGCTAAAAATGTTGAGGTAAGAGGAATGCACGTAGCGAATGGTAATATTACAGGAGATGAAAAAGGAGAATGGACGTATGTGGATGCTGGAGGAGCAACGGTGATAGATTATGTGATCTGTAATGGAAAGGGGCTAGAGGAAATAGTACGTATTTTAAGGTGGAGAACGGAATAGAATCTGACCACCAACCTTTGGTTGCAACAGCGAGACTACAGGCGAGGGCGGATACAATTGGAAGGGAGAAAGTGACCGGAGCTGCCCGACAAGCATTCTGCTGGGAAAAATAAAGCATAGAGCAGTATAAAAGTAAAATAAGGAACATACAATTTTCGGAAGGAAATGGAAGGCTATGTTGACAAGAATTAAAGGCAGCGAAAGACCTAACGAAAAATAGTTCTGTAAAGTATGGATAAAAGAAAAATCAGGAGGAAAATAAGAAAATTAGGACATAAATTCTGATGGTACAAACAGTGCAGTAAGATAAAGCTAAAGCTATAAAACATGGAAGGTAGGGAAAGTAACAAGACAAGAGCATCTGAAAAATAAAGCAGAGTTTAGAGAATTGTGTAAGAAGAGGGAGCTGGGTAAAAGATAGGAAGAGATAGAGAAAATAAGAAATTTAAAAACAGAGGTGCAAGTTTGGACATACATTAATAAAGAAAGGAAAAGAAATACAGAAGGAGCAACATCCATAACGATGGGAGAGTTGTTAGAACTGTGACGTACCTCGCGTGGGCGGCCGGGAAAGCCGCTACTCGACACGCTCGGTCGCACAATTCCCACGGACGAATTTATTTAGAAGAATTGGGCGCCAGTGCCAAGTGCACGTGTCCGTTACTTTCGTTCTTCCGGCTGCTCTACGGAGAGCGAAACTCAGGGGAGGTTGAAAGGGGGGAAATTAACTTTGATCCGCGGACGTTTAGGTAGATTTCTTTATTCAATCGAAACCGACGCGGGGGAATTCCGCGGTACACACACCGTTGGGGAAAAGGGTGTGACGACTACGCGCCGAAAGGGATACGCGGCGCGGAATTCCTGATACAAAAGAAAGTATTCGACGGAAAGAAACGAATACGTTACCGGCGCGACTTAACTCTATAGGGGGCCTCTAAAACAAATAGTCCGCCCTAGAATCAAATACAATCAAAAAGGATTACACCGGGAATTAACGGTTTCGCGTTTCGATGGAGAGGGCCCCTTCGAAACGCGGCGCGTCCACAAACCGCGCAAGGTCACGCGGGAGATTCGCGGAACGGACGGAGGGAAATCTAACGGAGTTCCCTCCGGTAGTGGTCCTGTCGCGGACGAAAAGGGTGCTCCGGAGCACGCTTGCAGACACAGACACACGATCCGCACTCTCGCACCCACGCACGCCACAAACGGAAACCCAACCAGTGGGCCGTACCTGAATCTCCCCGGAGTCTCGGTCCTCGGACGATCCTCTCGTGGAGATGGTAGCAGTGCTCCCACACACACTCACGCAAAGTGGTAATAAAAAAAACTTCTAGGTTTCGCGGGACAATAGGGGCGGCTCGCTCGCGTGTTCCGATCCGTTCGCTCACGGTTAACCGTTAATTCTCCTCATCGATCGCGCATCGATTGTGCTCTTCTCGTCGCCGGCTCGCGGCTCTCCCCACCCAGAGCTGTAGGGGCTCCTCACGGTGTGCCACCACCATGGCATCTTCGGGTTTCCCCTCGTGGCAGCGTCGAGGGGCGATGGCTCTAGTCTCTTTTGCGAGGGTGGTCAGTCCTCTTGGTGGTGGCCACACCGCGGTCCTGGGGTGGAGGACACCGCGATCGGCGACTTGCCGCGCTCGCGCGAAGACGCGACTCTATCGGCGAGGGTGAGGGGGGGGCGAAAAAAAGGGGGGTCTCTAGTGCCCGCGGTTCTTTCATCCCTCCACTCTCGCGGACCACCTCCGGCCTGGGGTGTCCGGCGAGGAGGGAGCGAGGCCCTTCCGGGGGTCAGGGTGCCTTCGTAACGGGCAGAAAAAGTTTGCCCCGTCACAGAGCATTTTGTAGAACTTTTAGGAGGGACGAAGAGAGCAAATACAGGGGAAAGAAGACAGTTAGGAGAAGGAGTCCAAGAAGAAGACGAATTGACGAATTTTGAAATTGCAGGGGGAATGAATAAGATAAAGACAAAGAAAGCTGCAGGAGAAGACGAAATTCCAGGCGTCGCGTGGGTGCATATGGAAGATGAGGCGAAAAGGAAAGTTTTCGAAATAATAGAAGAGGTATGGAGAGGTGGTGGTTTGCCGGGCGAGTGGAGAAATGGAGTCATTGTGCCTTTATATTACTCAATTCGGTATACAAGATCTACGCAAACGTCCTAAATGAGCGTCTAAAACGCGACGTGGAGGAAAAAGGGATTTTACCTGATTCACAAGCGGGGTTTAGGAAACAAAGAAGCACATTGGATAATTATACAGGGTGAGTCTTATAACGTGACGACCTCAAATAAATCGTAAGGTATTTGTTGTACGACAAAATGTTTCAAATAAAAGTTGCATGGTATCTAGGGGGACATACAGTGCTGTAATCTGTTTTTCATTACCTTACTTTTTTATTAAGATATTAGGGTTACCTTCAGTTTTTTAAGTGGAATGTCTAATATTTTTTTTCGAATTCGGATAAATCATCAAATTTTGCGTAAAAAAGTATTACATGAAGTGGGACTTCAAATGAAAAATTACTGAGATATTTATAATAGAAGTTTATGGGCAATAGTTGCTAAGGTTGAAGTACGACATCCTTCATTATTCACAACTTTGTGATACCTTTTTAACCGACTTCGAAAAGGAGGAGGTTACTCAATTCAACATGTTTTTTTTTACGTGTTTGTACATTAAAATTGCCATGTTCTTTGACTCTTCGACTAAGCCTTAAGAAGGTAGAATGCGATGACTGATTTCGATCAGGATACTTAGCTTGGTACAAGATCTTAGCTCTTATAGCATTTTCTTCACACGCACCATAAACAATTATCATAACGTTGTTTAACTGTTACTGAACATCGTAATAAAAATGTAGCACCTTTCTCAATACGACTTTAAGGCTTACCGAGATACTAAATAGGCATTTCGTGTTGATGATTATTAATATTTAACAGGGAGCTTCTTTACAGACATGACTTACCGACGTGGATTAAGTCGTGCTAAGAATCACGTTGACTAAGCGTTTTTCCTAATAGAAGATTATTAATTTGAAGATATCTCAGTAATTATTCATTTGAAGTCCCACTTCATGTAATACTTTTTTACGCAAAATTTGATGATTTATCCGAATTCGAAAAAAAATATTAGACATTCCACTTAAAAAACTGAAGGTAACCCTAATATCTTAATAAAAAAGTAAGGTAATGAAAAACAGATTACAACACTGTATGTCCCCATAAATATCATGCAACTTTTATTTGAAACATTTTGTCGTACAACAAATACCTTACGCTTTATTTGAGGTCGTCACGTTATAAGACTCATCCTGTATATCCTGCAACATTTGGCTGAGAAGGTGACTATGAAAAAGAAGAGCAAAATGTATGCTTTGTTTGCAGATTTCAAAGCGGCCTTCGATAAGATCAATAGGACAAAACTATGGAAAGTGATGGAGAAGATAGGAGTAAGAAAAGGGCTAATTGAAAGAACGAAAGAATTATATGAAGAGATCTCGAATACGATTGGATGTAACGGAAAGGTATCAAGACGGTCTTGGGCAGCGGACGGAGTCAGACAAGGAGTCCACTGAATCCGTTATCGTTTACAATATTCATATCGAATCTACAGAAAGAATTAAGGGCTGACCAGGCTCGAGGCTCGAGCCTCATAGTATGAGGCAAGGAAAAAGTTTGGTCACTGGCTAATGCTGATGACTTAGTGCTATTAGCAGAAGGGATAGAAGAGATGGAAGAAATGATACAAAAATTGGAGAGATTTTTAGATAAGAGAAACTTGGTTTTGAACACGACCCAAACAAAAATAATGATCTTCGACAAAGGAGGAGGTGGGGTGAAGAAAACGAAATGGCTATGGAAAGGGCAGGAAATAAAGTCAGTCAAGAGTTTTATATACTTAGGGGTCAAATTTTTAAGAAATGGAGACATTACAGAACACTTGAGAGAAAGGGTTAAAAAAGCCAATGTATTAATAAAACAAGTTTGGGGCATTGGGGAGAGAGAGTTTAAAGACTGTTTCAAGTGGAAGGTATTTATGTTTGACCGTCTAGTCAAGAGCGTTATGTTGTATGGGACGGAACTACATGGGTGGAAAGAAAGGGCGGAGTTAGAAAGGGTGCAATATAAATTCGTGAGATGGATTTTAGATTTAAGCAGAGAAACGCCGAGATATATATTGTTAGTAAAAACAAAACGAGAGAAAATTAGAATAAAAGCAGAAAAGAAAGCTCTAAAGTTTGAAGAAGGAATTAGAAAGGCGGTAGGAAAGAATTTATTGAAAGAATATCTTAGGGAAAAGGAACAGGGAAGGACAAAAAATGGTAAAGAAAGAATAGACTATGGCATACGAAACAGATATGGTCAGGAAGGGATAAGGAGATTGAAGGGGAAGAGTGATAGAGTAACGCAGGAATTGGTGAATAAGGATAGGGAAAATCAGGAACAAGTGCAATTTAACCAAATAAGAGAAGCTAAATACAACAGTAGGTATAGGTATTTATTTACAAGAGAGAGGCCAGAATATCTAAGGAAAGATGGGAGACTAGACAGCCAAAGGCTTGTGTTAGAGTTGATGCGTGAATATATATTTATTAAGATGTGCATTTACCGAATTACAATTGGTAGGATTACAAAAGACAGCGTGTCGACCCACAATGTTCTAAGATTTTAGAAAAACCGACGATCGGGGGACTCCTCCAAAAAGTACGCTAGAGGACACTCTCATCTGGCGCGAATTACAAACAGGATTCCTTACAGCTTGTTTGATTGCAAAGGTGAGGTGCAGAAATTTAGAACCTTGGAATAGACACTGGCTTGCGTGTGAGAAGAGGAGGTGCGAGTTTTGTGGAAGGGGGCAGGGATCTTTGAAGCACTATATAACAGATTGCGACAGGCGGGAAAAGGCTAATATAAGCATAGAAGAACTCTTAGAGGGTAGGTTTAACGTAAGAAATGTAGATTGGATAAGGAACTTAGTAAACGGAAAGAATAAGATTACAAACCACAATTAGTAGCATACGTTCAGAGGAGGCAAAGAGAGTGTGTGTAATTGCGTGGTGACGAATGTAAAGTGGCAGGGTGGATGGATGTGTGAGTATAGAATATGTAAAACCAAGTCTCATTTCTGGGCCGAAAGGCTGAAATTAATAAATTTACTACTACTACTAATCTTAAATTTCTTTTAATATAAATTGTTACAAAATCCAACAAAGAAGCACGAAATGAGAAATCCTCTTTAAGAAACATCAATACAATAAAACAATAGTATTTCATCCTCAGGATATTTTGTCGCGTTGAAGCAATGGCAGACTGTTTGGAATGCGAGTTTAATTAGCTAGTTGAAAGAAAACCAACGCTTCGTCGCAAGAATATTCGTCAAAGGGCCATTTTCCCCGACGCTGTTCAACATTAACATGCAAGTGTATACACAGGAGGAGCGGTCTATTCATTAAGACAGTAAGACGCGCGTCAGCGATTCTTGTGTTCTTCGTTAGAAAAGCGCATCTCCTCGAGAAGTGTAACGGTTGGCTATGAATAATGTATAAAAAGAAGTTCGATTAACGGTGTGTTCCCTTAGTTACACAGAAAACGATGGGGGATCTAAACAAGTCCAAGAGGGGTAGGGAGAAAGAATTCTTATATATTAAGTGTAGAAATTAACTCTGTGCATTTACAACTCTAGTTTAAGTAGAAATATTTACTTGTCATTTTGTAACATTAAGATACCAATCTTCCAAGTCCTCGACTTAGTCTCCATGAATCCATTTTTATAATGAATCTACATATATGTACAGGTAAATGACCTGTCTCAACTTGATGACCACTATAATATATTTATATAATCGAAGTTTAGTAGCAAACAAATTTCGCTTATGATTTTTATACATTTATAGGAAATTTGAATGTGCAAGAAACTATAAAATGCACACAGTATGCAATAATATACAAAAGTTGGAAAGTACAGTTCATATTATAATATTATTGTGGTGGTTGTACCTGTGGAGGGAGAGCGAGAGAGGGGAGAAAAGGAAGGGAGCGTTTCGTCCTAGCCCTGCTAGTGGACTCGTGAGTAAGGCTAGTTAGCAGGCCCGTACCTTAGACGCCGGGATATTTGGAGTTCGGTCGGGAAGAGCTTATACACAGTGTTAATAAATATGTGGGACATTTTTTCAGAATCAAGTCTTCATACCAGTACAAATCGAAAAGTATGTTACCATTTTGCGATCTGAGGCTTCATTGTTAAGAAATAAGCGATTGAAATTTACAGGTGGACTTCCGGCGCGGGCTATTTAAATCCCTGTCAGAGGAACGTGCGGTTGCACATGGACGCACTCACACGCAAAAAAGACACACGTCTTACGAAATCGTCTAAAGTCGTTTGTCTAGGCCTGTTCCGTTCACTTGTCAATAGCAAGACTTTGTATCAATGACACTTCGTCTAGCCTTTGAACTTCCATCAAAATTTAAATCATTTTGTAGAAACTGAAAAAAACTACCAAATACTACTGCGTAATACTGAAACAGCGTTAAACGGTGCAACGTTAAGCGGGGTCTTACTGTAATAATAAGTAAAATTTTATGGCTACTAAAATTCATATATGTAGATACATTGTAATGGCCGTCAGGTTGAGGACGCAGAAGGTTTGTACTTTAATTTCCCAAAATGACAAATAAGAATATCTATTTAAACTAGAGTTATAAATGATTGAATTACAAATGAGTATAAAAACAATATTATAATGGTGTTATTTGTTCTTTGTAAAATAAAAAGGTTTCTACAGAATACAAAGACTCAGAATTAATTTCTGCACCTAATAAAGGAAAGAGTAGAGATTTTCACAATTCGAGAACCACATCCCTAAAACTACTTATCCCTTTCATTACTATATTCCCTTTGGTCTTGTTAACCAAGATAGATTTAGATTCTTTTTGTCAATAGGGGGACCTCGAGCCCCCGTGCCCCCTTCCTTATGCCCGCCATGGGTCTACAATCCGTTCGTCACTCTCGAACTGCAGGAAATCCATACTAGGTGAACGAGGGTCTCCCAATTGAAAAATCAAGACGTTTCAAGACACGAGCTGGCGAGTTTTGATCTATTGTTATTATTGAAAAATATTGTATTAAAATAGCAAGTTGGTAATGGGTATTGAACCGGGACAAGAGTATAATAATATTGTCATTCAACGCAAATAATTTTTATTTATGGATCTTTTACTTGTAAAACTTGTGCCATTGTTGCAGCAAATAAGGTGCAAATGATAAAAAGCAATCAACTTTCTGTCCAATAAGCGTTAAATATATACTTGAAATTTGAATTAAATAAAAAACGAATTACAAAATTAACCATTTCAATTACTTTTCATCCACGTCATGTTGGATTTTATCTTCAGCATTTATAAAGATATTTTTAATATATATATATATATATATATATATATGTATACGAGTAGCTGAACGTGTCGCACATGAACGCACTCACACGCGAAAGAGACACACCGATGCACACTCACTTGTTTCTTGATTATTCAGAGTAATAAAGGGTCTAGAGTTTCATTCCTCCGACGCGACGACGCCGTCCGTAGTGTCATCGGCGTCGGAAGAATGAAACAAGTAGTGTGCATCGATGTGTCTTTTTCGCGTGTGAGTGCGTCCATGTGCAACCGCACGTTCCTCTGACAGCGATTTAAATAGCCCGAGCCGGAAGTCCACCTGTAAATTTCAATCGCTTATTTCTTAACAATGAAGCCTCAGATCGCAAAATGGTAACATACTTTTCGATTTGTACTGGTATGAAGACTATATATATATATATATTTATATATATATATATATGTGTCGAATTGAGTGACCTCCTCCTTTTCGATATATATATATATATTTTTTTTTATGTATGTTACTCGATTACGTTCAGACGGCTTGACCAATCGGGATAAAACCTGTTGCATCTTGTAGAGCATATCTCCGGGGTGGCCCCATTACCAAAAAATGTTGCGATTTCTCATTTTTTAACCGTTTTTTTTTTTTGCAAAAAACCGAAAAATTTGGTATTGTTTCTTATTCCAAAACGAATTGACCAATCGGATTGAATCTTCTTGCATCTGGTAGGGCTTCGTTGCCTCTTAAAAGCTTAAAAAGACATTTGACCTACTTCCATTTTTTACTACATACTTTATTGCACTTTTTATCGCAAAATTGGACTATTTCACGTATGTTCGGGCTGAATTTGATGAAATCGATGAAACCCTTTACATTTTGTTACTGGACAGATTTTCGAGTTGATCACTTTGCAAAATGATTTTTCTTATTGGTTATAACTATTGTTATTGCAAAATTTCTATTCTTTTATGTAACTCTGCAAGGAATTAACCGATTGCGATGGAGCCTTCCGCATTTCATGACAGATGAATTCGTGATGTTCTCATTTGCAATAAAATAATTTTTGGAAAAAAAATATAACCGACTTCGAAAAAAATATTAAAATTGCACTAAAAGGTATAAAATAATTTATCTTTCATTTATATTAAATGATATTAAATAATATATTACATTTCTATTTCCTTTATATTAAATTATGTTAAATAATCTTTTCATAGTCGGCGCAAAATTAAAAATTACTTACATTAAAAATTATCAAATTTGGTTTAACTTTCTGTCGGAGGGATAAAACTTATCCCCTTAAATTATTGCTATCATCATATCTACTTTAGACATCATACACATTAACATTATTCAATATCGCTACTTCCATTAAATACTATCCCAACCTACTCAGACATTATTTTCATAGAGAGATGTGTATATACATTAGCAGTAACCAATATTTCCACCCCAGGCCCCGCAAAAAAAATGCGCCAAACCTACTCAGACAGTATTTTCGTGTAGATAGTATATACATTATCTGTATATACTACACAATATATACACTACACAGTATTGACGAAAATATTTATTTCTAGCTTCTGCAGCCTCCTCCGAAAATTGTCCAATTGATAAAATGTCATTTTCAATAACCACGGGTCCATGGATTAATATTCTGTGTAATGTTGAATTCATAGGATGCCACAGATATAATTATACATACATTACTGTAGTATCTACTGCAGCTTTAATATTATTTTTAATTTATATACTAATTGCACACCAATCCTTATTACTGCTCCCGATAGCTTATGATGAAATCTATAATTGCGTGAAACATGCTTTGAATATTTAGCTGTGTACTCACGGACGACTCCATTTCGACTAAATGCAGGCGAGAAATACATCTCCTCATCGAAGGCTTATCACAGCACGTGAAACGCTGTTAAAAGCTTAATACTAAATTAGCTATAACTTTCAATCCGAAAAAATGTCTACCGAATGTAATGAGGCCAAAACCCGCTTTGGGACTCACTCAAAAGTATAACAAAATCGTCAATGAAGAAAGAGCCTCCTTGTCCTTGAAACCTTGGTTGAGTGTCGATGAGTGATGTTTCCGGTATACGCTGTCCGATGCTGAGAAAACTCGCCCTACTCTCGACCCTCGTACCTGAATGTTTACCACAATAAATACAGAATGTCCAAAAAATGAAGGAGCTCCTTGAAAGGGGTGGTTCGGGGGGTGATTTGAAACAACTTTTTGCTTAGTGACAATGTTGTCTAAGGGTTCGTTAAGGAGATATTAACAGAAAACCTCGACCAATCAGAGCGCGAGTATACTGGATTGGTCAGGGTTTTCTGTTAATTTAGAGATGCGGTAGCATCTCGACGCTAGGTACATGTAAAATTATAAGCCATCGCGTATCTTTTACTCGTAAAACTGCAATTCCAACCTAACCTGAAACTTCTTTCATTAATATCTCATCACACCTGCAATATCTTCTAAATCTAAAGACATTTTTGTTAAATAAACGGCATATAAATGCTTTATAAGCAATTGCAATATAAGCTTTCGAATATAACCAAATTCAGTAAAATTGGTCCACGTTCAACAAAGGTATCGTAATATTATGTCACGATTCATCCAAAAACGATATCTTCTGATTCTTTTCCAGTCGAATTTTCGTCAACACATTGCCAATAGGAGCCAAGTATCCATTCGTCGTCTCTCGGAAACATTCGTCAGGGCTCGTTGGTCTCATCCAGTCTCATTCATAACCTACCAAGTATCTAAAATTTTGACACAATTCTGTCACAATAAAATATGTGTTACAAATAGTGTATTGTCACGTCCCAGATTTCAGATTTGAAAATCTGTTGCCCGTTTCGATCAAATGATGCTTGCCTTTTGTCCCACGCCCCTCTTAAACGACTCGCGTCAGGACGGGATCCTGATCCGTATTGAGTTCACCCTCGTAATTACTATTTATTAGAATATTTTAAGTTTTCGGACTTACTACTTGGTGAGGTCGAGCACCTTTTGAATGTAGTGTTCCCACCGCGGGTCGTTTGGTGGAATGGTCCACATAGCCTCACGTGTCCCGGGAACGGTTAGTCGGGTGAGCCTCCAAGGTATCAGTGTTGGGGTTGCTGCTGATACTGATGCTGAGACTAATGCTGGTGCTGATGTTGGTGCTGAGACTGATGCTGTTGCTGGTGTTTTTAAAAGTTTGCTTTGCACCACTCGCGGCTTCGCTACGCACCCGAGCGGAAGTTTTCCCGTTTGTGCTGGTCGCACGTAGTCTCTTAGCAACCGACGAATCTGCTCGCGTTTGCCCGACCAGTATTTTCGTACCTTTTCGATGTTTCTTATCTACTGAGAGGGAAAAATTGGAATTTATAATAGTTTTAACCGAGGATGAATCTCATGTCCCGTTAATCATTATCAAGCTCATGCAACTCTTTACGACCGCTGGTTTTGCGTCTATTCCTTTCAAAGCCGGCTTCGACGCTTCGACCCTGATCGGAATATCTGCTCTGCCTTGGATCGATAAGAAGCCGCGTTAATCAAATCCGTGGCTACTGTTTGGGAAAACCGGTTTCGACGCCTCGATCAACCTTTACAGCAAGCACGAAAGTGACTTGGAACCTGAGTACGATGACGGAAAAGAAACCCACGGCCGAGCAATGTTTCTATCTTTAAGATTTCTAAATGACCGGCTTCGACGCCTCGATCATAAATCAAAAAGATAGTTGGTTTAACTATAATTCATTCCTTTTTCCCTCTCCGAACGCGTCGAATGATTAAGGTAAAAAAAAAATAATTGCAACATGTGAATTTGTTAAATTACGTTACTGTTTATTAAGACCCGTGCACGGTCTTTTATTATAGCAATTACAATTAATTACAGTTTGAATAAAAAGATTCACTACCTTAGCTTCGCAATAAAACTCGATGTCTGATTCGACTCGACAAGGACTATAATTTTAGATAACTCGCGACGACTATCTAGTACGACAATTATACGCTTGAAATTTCGAACGGCAACTATCCCGAGCCCCTGAATTGCGGGCGTACTTATACCCCTAATTCGGGACCTTTGGTCCGAAGGAAGGAGAAAAAATCATACCACGTGATTTATTAAAAATTCATGGGTGGTGATTCATTTCTTCCCATGGCGTTAGCAATAACATCTTGCCCGAAATCATTCCTAGGTGTTTAGTCTACCCCTTATCGGTTTTTGGTGACTGACACCAACGATAGCCACTACCGACAGTTCCTTAGCTGATGCTACGCTTGAATTCGTCGAAAAGATGCAAGGCCTCATTAGATCTGGCCATCCACCGGTGGGTGGTAACGAGTACTGAGAATTGTACGGGACCTGTAGCTGCGACTTAACATCTAGGAGAACCGTTGTATTCTCGTGCGTCGCGATAAAGCAACCGAATCCGCGGTTCACGATAGTAAATAAGCCGCGATCGTACCGTGGTCGTATCAGGGGCACATAATGTAGCAAGAAGTAGATCGCTTGCTCCGCACCCGTAGCTGTTAGGTCTGGTTAGGTTCTCTCTTACTTGCTAAACGCTTCTCAGTCTAAGATATAGGGTGACGTTCGAATATACAAATATTACATCTGTCTTCAACTCATTACAAGGAAAAAATATGTCCATGGTTTGGACGGTCGATATGCGAACGCCACAGTATCTGTTTAGAATTATGTCTTCGACGTCATCCACAGTTCTCTTTTCTGATAGTCAATAGATGGCGCCTGTGATCATTTCATGTTTATAGCTGATACTGATCTAGGTTTGCAGCGTCTCTGCCTACCGCAAGGCTCGGATCACTTCCGGACGGACCATCGTCGCCTTGCGTACAGTAGCCAAAGAACTATTTCATTTATCTTTATTTCTTTTCATGTGTACAGTTTATAAATGTTTAAACTAGTGTTCTTTACATAGGTTTATTTATTCTAAACCTGTGTATGTCTCACCTCCTTTTCCCTCTTCACCAGTATCTCTTCGTTCATTTTTTCTCTTTATTACTAACATTTAAATATGTTACAACAAAACTTTCTGCCTCACGTTCTGCGTACTTCTGAACTTTATTCTAATACAATAAATTGCACGTTAGAAATATTGGATCCGATACAAAACTTTAAAAAAGTCAAAAAATTACGCCAAGTACAAGAAAAAGTGGAGGACTCAAGGAGTTATCATTGAAAAATAGAAGATCCCCATAATAAAAAACTATAGAAACGTAGAAAAATATGTGACATCGAAATGAGCTGCCAGATGATTTGCCTAGATTTCCGCGGCCTGTAAGTCAAATGCTTAGCGTGGCCAGGCAAGGTTAAGGTGTCGATGATCAAGAATTATTTTAAGACGTAAAATAATGAAAGTGTACTCATATTGTCAGAGTTTTAAACTGACAAATTATCTGAAAGCTTGCGAGAGTAAAGGTATTGGCGTCGATGAATGACCTTATAAATATTTTAAAACGCAATACAATGAAAGTGTACTCATAATATTGTCAGAGTTTTAAATTAAAAAATTACCTGAAAGTCTGTGAGAAAGAGAGTATGGGTATTGATGATCTAAGAATGCCTTGCCTGGCCACGCCATTTGACTTCCAGGCCACGGATATTTAGGCAAATGTCTAAACAATCTCAATTTGTGGTTGATACACTATTTAGCTACTTCATTTCACAGCCAAAGTGGGGAGAAATCAGTTTACATGAGTTGTCATTAGGGTCTGAACGTCTGCACTGTTGAACACAGCATTTTAGCTGCGCATAGTTGGAAAGCACCGAATTTTTCATTGTGTTATATAGTGTCGCCTTTGTACTTTGCTGGAAAGCACCTTCATGTACTGGCAGCTCATTTCGATTTCACTTCTTTTTCTACTTTCTTGAATTTTTTTAGGGGTATCTTCTATTTTTCTATGATTACTCTTTAAGTCCTCCACTTTTTCATGTACTTGGCGTAATTTTTTTACTTTTTTGAAGTTTATTTCTTACGTACCACAACATCGACGTAATTACTTTATCAGAAACGCATCAATCTGAAAAAACGTTCATAAATATCTCAAACTACGTATATTATGGTACTCCTCACCCTAGTGGTAAAGCTCGTGGAGGCTCAGGCATTCTCGTAAAAAAGAGCATCGAGTATACACAAATAATCTCATGTCAAACATATAAAATACAATCAACTACAATCAGTATCATGCTAAATAATCACAACATAAATATCTCAGCTGTATACTGCCCTCCAAAACACACAATAACTCAGGAGGAATTCAATAACTTCTTCAAAAGCTTCAACAGGAAGTTCATACCACTGGGAGACTTCAACGCCAAACACAGATATTGGGGATATAGAACAAATAATCCCAAAGGTAACCAACTATATAGCTGTATAATTCAAAATCATCTGAAAACTTATTCGACAGGAAGACCCACTTATTGGCCTGTTACGTTCCAGGTAAATAGGCCTAACTATCAGAAAACACGTGGAAAAAGTTTGGTTCATATCGGCCTAACCGTTTCTGAGAAGAGTGTACCTTTATACCAAAAACCTAGGTTTTCAGGAGAAGCAAAAAATAATAAATTTGTATGTCTCGCTTGATTATCGATATAAATATTATCTAATCGTATTTCTTTTTATCAAAATCGATTAAAACACTGCTTTTTCGGAAATTTATTGTCTTCTTAACCTTAGAAAACAATACCCTATGGCTGTGACCAAGGTAACCGCGCCTCCCGTCTTCCGCAATTTTGACTGTCGTTGTTTTCTCTTTTCTCAGTTGTATTTCCTTATATTTTTTAGTTTTATCGCGTTCTTTTTTCTAAATTCTTGTGCTTCAAATTCAATTTTCTTTGCGTAAAATTGTTCAGAATCGCTTATATTTTAATAAAAAAAAATAAAAACAAAAGTGACTTTTTTCCATTTTTTGATGTACCAAGCCCCTTAACTTAAAATAAAAAAATAAAAAAACTCAGTTAAGGGGGGGGGGGAGAAAACAATTGAATGCCGAAATTTGAAAAATTTTAGTTTTTTCAGAAAATTTAAACAAATTTATAAAAGAATTCAAATATTTTGTTTTGTATTTTTTCAGTAAAGTTGATTCAAAAACACACATTTTGAAAATAAACGTCTAATTTGGTCAATTTTTAGCAGTGCAATAGGTATTTGAAAAAAAAGCTTTTTTTTTTTAAAAATTCATAACTTCGTTTGGTTCAAAAGTAGTTGAAATGAAAGCCTCATATAGACTTTTATCTTTCACTGGCAAAATCTTTGTTCTACTTATCACAGTATCGATTTGATATGAATATTTGAGCATAGAGAAATTCCAAAAAGTTAAAGCGACAAACAAAACGGATATGATAACGTTGTCAACCCCGAACAGTGTACAGCTCAGGTAGAAACTTCCAAACATGCGATACAAAGAAGTTTTTAGAGCAATGCATTCAGATCTTGATCAATCAGACCT
>NW_026534341.1:16075347-16093293 GCF_026225885.1 Hylaeus anthracinus | reverse complement strand
AACTATTCGCAATGCGAGGTCGATGAAAAGGGACACCGGCAGGGCCGGATGTAACAGGCCAACAGACGCCGCCAAAATACCAGACATACTAGACACCAGTAACTACCTCCAATTACAATATTAAAGCGGTGGAATTATTAGATCTATCATCTGACCACATGCCCGCTATATTTGAACTGGAACAACTAACTGCAAACGACGAAATAGTATCGTTAACCAATAACACAACAAATTGGACAGGATATAGTGAATATATAAATAATAATCTAAATTGGTTGTATCTGGGATCCGGAGGAACAACACGTCGTACCCGTTATACCAATAATAGTTTATTTAATATATAATATAAGAGACATTCTCGATCGCTCTTGCTCTCGGACAGAACAACCGAATTCGCAAGAGTCTGACGATTGTGCTTTCATACCATATTTTCATTTTGTCTCACCTCACTCGTTGTTTCCAGTGGTCGGTCGTATAAGGTCTCCTGAGACGTACGTTGGGTCGGAACGTCTCCCGTTTTTCAAATTTGATCGATGTGCCGTTTCCAGTTCTGTCCATCGTCCAGCTGGATAATGTAATGTAGATTTCCTATCTTTTGCCTAATCTTTCCGAAAATCCATTTAGCCTTCCCATAGTAGTTCCTGCATTGTACTCTATCTCCCACTCGGAGTGCTCGCACACTCTGTGGTGCCTCTTTTCTTTTGTACGGATTATCGTTTTTCGGTAATAATAAATCAAGTCGTGTACGTAATCGACGGTTAAACATAGCTTCAGCTGGTGACACCCCTGTAGTCTGATGTGGTGCATTTCGGTAACGTAGTAAAAAGCTTTGTATCGCTGCGGTTGTAGCGTATGCGAACACGCGCGCCTCTGCGGAAGCGCGAGGGAAGTAGAGGAAAACAAGATGACGTAATATGATAAGCCACGTGTGGGACTAATAAAGAGACTGAAAGTAAGAATCTGGGTATTTTCTTAAACCTACAGCGGTTACTTCTAATTTATTTGAGTTCGCCGACTGAAATCTTTTCTTTAGTGCTATCTTCAGCGTCTGTGCGAATCTTTTAGCTTGTCCATTTATGGCGCAATAGTTTGGTGTTTAATACCGTTAAGTTTTAAAAACTGAGCGAATTCATGAGAAACGAAAGCTCTTCCGTTGTCTGACACGAAGGTTTCCGGGATCCCAAACGTGCTAAATATTTGCCTGCATTTTTGTATGGTTGTAGCACTTGTCATATCTTTAACTACATGAACCTCTGGCCATTTGGTAAACGCGTCTACTAAAATGAGAAAACAATGGCCCATGAATGGCCCGGCGTAATCTGCGACAACTCTTTGAAATGGGACACTCTCACCTTCCCATTCTTCCGTTTTGACCCTCGGAGGATTATTTTAAACTAAATTACAATTTGTACAGTTTTTTACAATATTATCTATATCGCGGTCAATCCCTGGCCACCACACGAAACTTCTAGCTACACTCTTCATCTTAACTACCCCGAGATGCTCTTTGTGCAATTCCCGCAGCACTTTTTCCCGCAGTCGCCGCGGTACCAACACCTTAGATCCACGCAAAATAATTCTGACAACTAAATTCTGATTGGGGGATATTGAATCGATCGTGTATATTCACCGTTTCCCCTCTCAATAGTCCCTTTTTTAAGGCTTGCATTTCCTTGCCTCGTTCTGCCGCAATCACTAACTCTTTAAAGGTGAGTGGCAATGACTCCATCGTATTTACCTCGTACTCATCAATTACATCATGTTCTAATTCATTATTTATTCGGATCGGTAAGCGTGACAATCCATCTGCATTAGCATGCAATTTGATATTTTTATACTTAATGTTGAATGTAAATGCGTGGCGAAAAAATTTGCGCGAGTGGTCGATGATCCGTATATAACGTGAATCGATTTCCTAGTAAGTATTGGTGAAATTTGTTTACTGCGAAGATAATGGCATATGCTTCTTTATCTATCTGTGAATACTTTTGTTGTGTATGAGATAGTGATTGCGACGCGTATTGTATAATGCGTTCTGTATCGTCTGGATATTGATGCTAAAGGACAGCACCCGCACCGTAACCCCGGGTTCACACTGCGGCGAACGCTGGTTCGCGTACATCGTTCGTGAACATGGTAGCTAACCCTCTTATTCACCGGTATCCGCCGTAGTGTGGACGAGAAATAGCAGAGTTCGCTAACAACTGACCCTCCTAATAGGCGTAAAATCGTAAAAGTAGTGTAATGTAATATATTGGCGAGATATTCCTGATAAAAATGACACCAAACACGATACAATTCAGACAACTTCAAATTTCGTTTACAATATGCAATATTTTTATAATATTAATATTAATATTAATACTTGATTTTGTGAGCCAGTAACCGATTAAAAAGTCTGTTCGAAAATAGGAAACAGATTGTAAAATTCTTGCCAGGAGATAATTAGGGCCTATGGAAAAACTATGTAACTTTTGTAGCTATGTGAACCTGATACCAGACTTTTCAAAAATTCATTTTTTTTTATGGAAAATAATAGCATTTCGTTTGTACTTGATTGTACCATCAATATTTTCGTTTGTGCCTTCACCAATGGGTAATATGAACAAGTGTTAATATTATAAAAAAAAATACCTATTACTTATTATAAGCGAAATTCAAAATTGTCTAAATTACGTCTTGTTTGACATCATTTTTATCAGAAAAATCTCGCCAATATATTGCATATATTTTCATCAAGATACAACAAAAAAAGCATAAAAACTTGGATGAATATTAAGGAACTAAAATTAACTACGGTCACGCATGTTATCCCTTTGGAGTATTTGTCGGCGGGTGGTCATAAACGGTCGTTTGCTTTCGAGCATTTCCAACCATAGAGGAGATGCGGATCGCCCGAATCCACAAAATAACATCAGTTTCACAGGAGTACGAACATCGTAGATGTTCGCCGGCATGTTAGCGACAGTAAGAACACCCTTGCGAACGTTTTTACTCTATGTTCTTGTTCGTGCTCGCCGCAGTGTGGACCCGGGGTAAGGACTCGCGTCACAGGCTACTATGAGAGGGAGTTTTGTATCGAAATGCATTAGAACTTTATCGCTTACAAATTCTTTTTTCGCAGAAATAAATGCTTTTTCGCATTCTACTGACCACTCAAATGTAACTTCTCGGTCCCCCTTTTAAATTATGAATAAAACGCCCGTAATAATTTATCATTCCTAAAAATGCTCGTAATTCTGTAATATTTCTCGGTCTCGGCATTTTCTCTGTTGCTTCGATTTTCTTTTTTTCTTTATGTTCCGTTATGTTATGTCCTTATGTTTCCGTACTTATCAATGTAATGAACACAATAATTAATACCTTCTTTAAAGAATTCGCTTTTTTCCTTGTTGATTCGTATGTTACATTCAGCTAGGGATACAAGCACTTCCGTAAGGAGGTAGACACGGCACGTGACCTCTCCGATTCGGCAGGTCGGTATTACAGCAGCTACTCTCTGCAGAGAAATGGTATTACCATTAGATATGCAGCAGCGGAAGAAAACTAGATGGAGCTGTTTGTTATTGCCATACAGTATAGTTTCTTCTCAACAACATATACTGTATACTTCTTCCTTGAGGGATTCTGAATGCTCAGCGTAGCAAGTAGTAGTATTCTGTTCCGTGCTGCGTATTACGTTTGTGTAGTGCAGTCACACTTCACCATCGCGCGTGCATATGCGAATAGGAGCTAGGGTGAGGGACCCTCGGCGCCCCTGCGACGCCTCGTAGAATTGCTCCCCGCTATCGAGAATTTGGAAAACTTTAACAGTTCTTTACGCGACAACGGTTCGTCTCCGGCACGTGGCTCCTTTGAAGCTTTTTACCTACTCCTCGAGTAGAATTTTTTAAAATTAAAAAAAACTTTGACCTTAAATTTCGAGGTCATAATGGATTTTGCGGACAGTTTTTTTTTGCAAATGTCCACCGATCCAGATGTGTACAATAACTCCTGAAAGTGGTGACCAATAATTTTTATATATACTCCACACCCTGATTTCATTTGTAAAAATAAAGAAGTTTAATACAAATTACTTTTTGAGTTGATACTAATTGAATATAAAAACTGATACCTACATATCCTGAAAAATCCATTATTAATGTTTCCTACTTCCCATAAATATTTTAAAAGAAACATTTAAAAAATATTCGGATAATCTAAAATTTATGTTCAGAAGATGCGTATTGAATATTTGGGCAATGTTGAATAAATCTTACAAATTAAGAGATTCAAAAAAAAATTAAATCAAATTTTATATTGTGTTTCATTTATTCATAGATTTGATTTTTATTACTTTATTTCTTGTGATTGGATTCAATTAAAACACCTTATTTTAATTTTTTTTACCTCGGTGGGAATTTGAATATCAGATGAATATATATTTTATGTTCGGGAAAAAATATATTGTTGCGAATATTAAATAAATATGTATTTTATATTCGGGAAATAATATTTTGTTGCGAAAATCAAATGAATATCTATTTTATATTCGTGAAAAAATATTTTGTTATGAATATCAAATAAATATGTGTTTTATATTAAAAATATTCCATTCTAAATATTGAATAGATATTCATTTTATACTTAAAAAAAAGAGAATATTTGTTTTTAAATCTAGAATAAACATCATATGTATATTTAAATATTAAAATGAGATTATATCTCTTTTATTGGATGAGTATGTATTCAATATTTTGTGCTACTAGGGTATGTGGACCTGACACCCAACTGCCAAAAAATTAACTTTTTTTTACGGAAAATGATAGTGTTTCGTTCGATTTTAATATTAGGTTGTTACAATTTTTTTTCATTTATCAATTCTTGAAATTACAAACGAAATACTATCATTTTCCGTAAAAAAAGTTAATTTTTTAAGTCAGGTCTCACGTTCACATAGCTTACAAGGAGATATCGCCTAGTGTCCCCCGAATTATTTAATCAAATTTTTTTCATATGTAAAGAAGAGTATGTAGGACAATCTCAGCAAGTGAGAAGGCGCGACTCTTTTTCATTTTCGAAAAATAAATTTTTAAAAATAGCTAAATTTCGATTGACAAGTGTCAACCGTATAAGAGTCTGAGGTATTATAGAAGCAGTGTGATACATTTGATAGGGTGCCATGTTGCGTAGGCGATCTTTTGCGCTGGAAGCGGTTCGATCCCTGTAGGAGTCATTTATTTTTTTTTAACTTTTTCTTCCGTTTGTACCATGTTTTGTTATGAAAACTACCTTTTTATATATTAAGATTATTTTTATACAATGTTGTGCAATTTTTATGTTTTTTATCGCATTGAAAAAAGTCAGACAAAAAGAAGAAAGAAAAAAAAGAAAGAAGAAAGAAGTTGGGCAATGTTTGTCTAATATAATTAAATTGTTATTTACAAACTATAATGACGTAAGTTTTTATAAAATCTTGTAGAAACTCCTTTCACATCCTGACTTCTTTTTCAAAGCGATAAAAAACATAAAAATTGCACAATATTGTATACAAATAATCTTAATATATAAAAAGGTAGTTTCCATAACAAAACATCATACAAACGGAAGAAAAAGTAAAAACAAAAATAAGTGACTCCTACCGGGATCGCACCGCGTCCAGCGCAAAGCTAGAGTTTCGAAGCGGCGACGAAAGTGGAAAGAAACAGTTCGATGAAGAAGGGAGAGAGACTGAGAGTTGACGTGGGCAAATGTAAAGTTACGGGATGCTAAGCGCGATTTCGACTTCAATGAAATGGCAACAGTGTAGAGAGACGCTGTTGTGAGAACGGCAACATCGCAATTGTATCGAATTCACGTTAGCAGTCGTCCTCAGTAAGCGCCATCTCCTATCAATTGTCTGAACTAAATTTGTGACGTAACTTACTCTGTATTATCGTCAAAATGGCGGAACATCGTTTTTGGGAATACAATTCTTTGCCCACAGATTTTGTCCTTATATGAGCATATTTTGCGCTCAATGAGGGCTCATTCAAAAGAGGAAGGTCCAAGGAATGGCGCTCTGGTCGCCGTTTGAGTCACAAGATCCTTTTAATAACCTAAAAATATAACTATTCTGCGGATGTATTTTCCTCGACTTTTGCTCGATTTTGAACGCTCATATTATTAAATATCGACACAATATCGTTCAACCACGACCAGAGCGCCATTCCTTGGATGTTCCTCTTTCGTATGAGCCCCCATTGAGCCCAGAATATGCTCATATAAGGACAAAATCTGTGGGCAAAGAAAACCCATATTTTGGGCCAGATTTTGTCGGTTTACAGAATGCTGCATTTTGTAAGTGTTCATAATCATTTGCACCGGTTATTTTAATATCGTCAAGGAAAACTGAAACTCCCGGTATTCCTTTTAAAATATTCTCGATTTCCCTTTGCCAGATAGCTGGGACGGGGGGCGCAATGCCTTACAAACGGCGTTTGCATTTGAACAAACCACGGTGCGTTTTCAAGGTTAATAAATCTTGATGATCTGGATGTACTTCCATTTGTAAATATGCGTTTTTTAAATCTATTTTCGAAAATTTTTCCCCATTTGTAAGGGCGTTGAACAGTTCGTCAATTGTGGGAAGTGGATGTTCATCGATTTGCAAGTACTTGTTTATAGTAACGCTAAAATCTTCACACAACCGTACCGCGTTTCCATTTTTTAATACCGGTACGGCGGGTGTAGCCCACACCGATGTATTCACTTTTTCTAAAATGTCTTTCTTCACTAATTTTTCTATTTCTTGCTCGACCAGCGGCATTAGTTTAAATGGAACTCTACGCGCTTTGAGAAATATGGATTGTATGTTATCTTTAAGAGTTAATCGCGCTTGAATGTTTTTAATTTTTGCCGAATTAGGGTCGCGTTTCTTTTTTTACTCCTCGAGCATCGCTTGTACTGTATTTGTAGCTAAAGAATGTAGTGTATTACTCAGTTGCACTTGCAATTGACGTATCCACTCCCGACCCATTAACGGCTCGCGATCTGTATTTACAATATACAGGGTGTCCCAAAACTCGCGTAGGAACCGGAAATGGGGGGTAGCTGAGACGATTCTGAAAAACAATTTCCTTTGCAAAAATGTCGGATGGGGCTTCGTTAAGAAGATATTAAGAGAAAACCCCGACCAAGTAGAGCGCGCGTATACCGTTGGAGCGGCCGCGGTAGAGACGGCTACGCGCTAGGCGGCAGCGTCAATGTCCTTTGATGCACGTCGAATCACTTGTTCGCGTACAAGCGCGGCCGCCAGTGTGTAGCCGTCGCTACTGCGGCCGCTCCAACGGTATACGCGCGCTCTGATTAGTCGGGGTTATCTCTTAATATCTTCTTAACGAAGACCCATCCGACATTTTTGTAAAGGAAATTGTTTTTCAGAATCGTCTCAGCTACCCCCCATTTCCGGCTCCTACGCGAGTTTTGGGACACTCTGTACATATGCAATATTTTGGTTCTATTTTGATATTGAACTCGAACTTGTACATACCCTATTACTGTAATTGTGGTTTTGCAATACGTAATTAATTGTAGCTTTGATTTTTTAATTTCCGCGTTTGGTAAGTAATTCTTAAGGAAGTGCCTGCTTACAGTAGTCACCGCGGCACCGCTATCTTCTTCGAAACGTACCTGTTTCTTTTCGACATCTACCGTAACATGGAATTTTTCCGTGTAGCTTTGATGGTCTGTGTGCATCCATAATATCTCGCTTAGTTAGTTCGCTGCTACACGATTTCGTCGCATACAGATTTTCTGCAAATGACCTTTCACGCCGCAATTATTGCAGACTATATTCTTATCTAACGTACATTTGGTGGCCAGGTGCTTCTCCCCGCATCTAAAACAGGAAATATTAGGACTAGAACTGTTACTAATGGGCTTATAATTACGCTTGTTCGATTTAGTGAAATTATTTGATTTTCCCTCTGGATGATTCCTCGATTGCGTCTGTTTGTTCTTCTGAGGCATGTACGTTTCCTTGTGACCTATGCGGTCTACACCTTGTGGCACTAACTGAATCTGGTTCACGCCTTTTTCCGATAATTCTATCGCGACTGCTACCTCCACCGCTTTTTTAAATGTTACATTCTTCGTCTCCAGCAAGCGCGATTGAATGCGTCTATTATTGACACCAAAAATGAATTGGTTCCTTAACGCCGTCTGTAAGTACTGACCAAAATTACAATTTATGCTCAATTTGTGTAGAGATGCGACGAACTGTTGAATAGTTTCGCCATCTTGTTGCTTCCGTTGGTGGAATCGAAAATTTTCCGCCACCTTAAGAGGAGGGGTAGCGTAAAATTCCTCTAATTGGTCTGTAAGCTCCTTGTACGTTTTTTTATAAGGATCATCAGGAACTAATTTATTGCAAATTATGTCAAAAGACTTGGACCCAATGAAGTGTAACAGATACGCTACCTTCTTTGTTTCGGGCACGCCGAAAACTGTAACGGCTCCTTCGAACCTCTTTAGCCACCTTTTCCAATGCGTAATTGCAGGATCGAACGTCTCAATAGCCAAATTAGCGGAAACAATCGCTTCAGCCATTGTTGTAAAGCAGTGTATATATAATTGTTACCAATGAAATCTGTATGCTATGTGTGCGTCGGCCGATACGCCGTTTTTTAGAATCGCCACGTTCTCGTATTTCGTTTTCTTCGTCACTTAGTTTCTTGTTTTCAAAGAGGACTGTGTCGTCTCCTTGATCCCATCCTCGTCGCCAATTTGTTGTATCTGGGATCCGGAGGAACAACACGTCGTACCCGTTATACCAATAATAGTTTATTTAATATATAATATAAGAGACATTCTCGATCGCTCCTGCTCTCAGACAGAACAACCGAATTCGCAAGAGTCTGACGATCGTGCTCTCGCACCGCATCGCCGCTAGATGGTCCGCCGATTCCTTATAGCGCGACATTCGAACACGCATACATAACAAAATTGTAATACACCACTAAGAAATGTACAAGACATAGTGGCAGCAGTAAATACATTTACAACCATTCTACAGACAGTGGCATATCACTCAACCACTTACAGTCCAAAAAAATCAACGACAATGAAGTATCCGCCACACATAATAGACCAGACCTGGCCAACTCAAATTTATAGTTTCACGGGCCACTTCGATGACGCGTAACGATACAACGGCCCGCACTTTAGGTAAATATATAAGTTAAAAAATACCAATAACATTAGGTTAAACAAATATGATACATATACAGAATACCGCTCGACGTCATTGTTCCACTCTCCTCTATTACTAAGAGCAAAAATGTGTGGATTGCTTCTTTATTCACTCATTACATAACTGTATTCAAATTATAAATGAACGTTACTGATGGTTGCCTATTGAAACCGATTCATTCAGTAACATTTGGCGTTCGTAGATATCAGATATACAACTGGAGTTCGTAATCGTACTTGCACATTATACCAATGACACATGCAAATTTTCATTTATTTAATATTTTCTGTACATGTACACTGAGAAACAAAAGTTTCAATAGAAATTCAAAATTACCCGGCGGGCCGCATATTGGCCAGAGCTGTAATAGACCTAATCAGAAGAAGGAAGGAAATAAGAAAACTTTGGCAAATTACTAGATGGCCCCAGTTCAAGATCCAACTGAATAAACTCGCCAATAAATTTAAAACTGAAATTAACACTACAAATAACAACTTTGTAAAATATATCGTAAATCTTAATTGTACAGCAAAATCGAATCATTCCCTATGGACAGTTACAAGAAGAATACAAAGACCAATTTTACCAACTCCGCCGATATAAAAGCAGAATGGGGGCTGGACTATATCTGTCGAAGATCAAACAGGGACTCTGGCAGAACAGTACAAGGAAACTTTCAAGAACACAAATACATCATACTCTCGATTCAGTACAGACAACAGTCGCAGTAATTATAAAAGAGTTGAAAAAGCAGAAATTATTGCAATAATGAAGGCCCTAAATAACAACAAAACTGCAGCGTATGATCTCATCACAGCCAAAATGCTGAAGGAACTGCCAGATAAAGCACTAAGATATATAACAATCTTGACTAACGCCATCTTTAGACTGGGACATTGCCTACAAATGTGAAATGTCCAGAAATTATACCGCTGCAAAAACCTGGTAAGAATCCAAAAATGACATCTTCTCACACTGACACTCCTTTCGATAATCTCCAAAGTGATAGAGACAACTATTCACAATAGAGTAATGAAAGCAATTCACGATAAAAAATTGATTCCGGACTACCAATTTGATTCACATAATCACAGAATGATTAATAGCATAATTGGTTCTGTTAGGGAAGGCAAATATGGTACAGCAGCTTTTGTAGACGTGGCAAAAGCTTTCGATAAAGTGTGCCATGAGGAATTTTTCTTCAAGTAACTGTACCGAATAACCTGTTTTTAACGCTCGCCTCATATCTCTGAAGTAGGTGATTCTGTGTTCTACTGAAAAGTGTAACATCCACCCTGAAGGAAATTCATGCCGGCATAGCACAGGGAAGTGTGGTGGGACCGTATTGTACTCCTTATTTGCGGCGAATATGCCAACCTCTGGACACACTGCACACACAAGCAAGAAAATTACAATCAACTGAACAAAATGCTCACACATCACATTGACTGTAAATAAAGAAATATCTTCTGAAATCCATATCCATGACATAGGAATAACGTAAACTGAAGTAGTGAAATTGTTTGGTGTTCAGGGCAATAGGAAAATGTATGAATGGGCTTATAACCAGATGCTGGGAATTGAATGCACTCAGTGAAGTGGAAGTATAGGAAGGAATAATCGGAGCCTCCCTCACTCTTTCTCTCTCCCTCCCTCCCTCCCTCAAACTACTCAAACTGATTTCGATTACGATGAACTTATACACGTGTAAATCTTCATACGAACTTTACAGTGCCCCACATATTTTGTTTGTTGTTGTTCTTATAACACATTACAAGTATACTTATTAATTATTAAGTGTAATAATGTTCACTCCCATTTTATTACATTAAAATATCAACCTCCACGGTAATGGAACACACAGATTACTTCGACATTTCATTTCACAACTACGTGTGCTCTCTTGGAATGTATGGCTGAGAGACAATTAAAAAATGTATGGTTTTTATTTATAAATAAATGGTAAGTTTACCTTAGAAAGGCAGAAAATAAATTCCTACACCTAATAAAAGTATATTCTTGAAATTTCTTTTAACTATTTCTACAAATAAAATTAAATAAATTAAAGGAATAATGAATCTATCGTGATTACTATTTCATTCCACTCAGCCACGTTTATTTGCATTCTGCAATATTTTCCACTGATGAATTACAAAGTACTTCAGACAGTTTTGCATAGTTAAGGAACTGTGATGAATATACAACGTATTTGGCGGGTGTACGTGGCGAGATAACGACTGCGTCTGCCTATAAAAACGATACCCACGACATTTTGCATGCAAAAGTTCATCGTTCATAGCGGTACGGAGGAATTCGAAGTCGTCAAAAGCTCTCTGCACAGCGTCTCGAAGAAAATAAATTATGCAATGTAAAATACGCAATGCAGATGGCCTAAAATTTTAGAGTTGATCCTCTAAAGAAACACAAACATGGAAGACAGGCCAAGTTTTTACCTGGTTACAAAATTCTAATGAAAGATTACCAATTGTTTTTCCTCCTCACTAGACTGCTTATTTTTAAATATATTTCTTTTATACAATCAAGAAGACGATAAAAATATAAAGTTTCTGAGACTATAAGCTTTAAAATAAGCCATAAAATACGGAAACAATATCAATTTAGCTCACCAATTAAAGGATAAAATAAATAATTATGACACAATCACTTATTTTTCTACAGTTTTAGGATATCGTTTCAGGGTTTTCATTAAAACGAAAGATTACCCTGTTATCTGTAAAACGTCAGTTACACGAGAAAGTATATGAGGATGAAAAGTTAACAAGGCTCGAGCTCAACTTTGAATCGAAAACTGTAAACTTTAGGAAATCCTATCTAGTGTAAGTTGTGTGGCGTGAAGTTTTAATACTAGAGAGGATAAAAGAAGAAAATACGTGTAAGCGATCAAAAAGTATTTTCTTTTAGGATCCTCTAAAAAATAAAGTATCAAATATAAAAGTACGAAAATAAACAATTTCCTCAGTACAGTGGTATTTTAATCAAATATAGTTGTTGATCAAATTATTTATTAGATGCACTGAAGCAGAACATACTTTTGAATGCAAACTAAATAACGAATACAATGTAAGTTACGAGAAAAGTATTATATTATCATATTATAATGATACTACCATTATTAAGACCACACATTTTATTCAACATTGACGCTGTTTCCTTCCAACAACTTTCATTTTTCTTCAACACCTCTACTAAATTAATCTTACATAACTCAACTGAAGAAGTAAAGAAAAGAATTGAAAAGTTTATTCTCTTTTCTACATCTGCAAGGATTAAGGATAATAATTCTCTTCAGAAAGATTCAGTTAAACTTTATAAAACATGGTTTTGCACCAAAACTTTTGCTAGTGTCCATGTAAAGTATCGTTTCAGGATTTTTATTAAAACAAAGGATGATCCCGTCATCTGGAAAACCGTGCAAGACTCTATGCGAGTGCATAGCGCCAGTTACAGTAGCGAATGTGCAATGAGAAAAAGTTAACAAGCCGAGAGTTCTACTTTAAGAGGTCTTCTCGCTTTATCGCTTTGAAAAATAGGGCACCTTTGAGAATTTTTTTGTTATATATGTTACGAGCCGAGGGCTGTGAGGCTTATTTCGGCCGCGTTGCCGAGGATAGTTGTCGTTTGGACAATTTTGTTAATAGGGATGTGCTTTCATGGACGCATCTACGTGGGTCTCCTTAATTTAATAACTCAATAGGATAGGTACTCAAAGAAAAATAGTTAGGATTACTCTACTAAACTATGTATGTATTCAAAAGTTTAATTAGGACTATACAAATGTTTTCTGTATATATCCCGGAAACTAATTCCTACTCTCAAGGTTACGCACCGAGTTGAAATGCAAGGGTCACGTTTACAGTAGAACGAGTATTTACTAAAACATTTCAAGACTATGTTCGAAGGGGATTCTTCCCGATCTTGCGACGAGGTAACACGGTGTCGGCGTCTGATACTTTTTGATTACTATAACCCGAACTTTACTTTACTTTACTCGCAGGGGATTCTTCCCGATCTTGCCTCGCGGGTTTAAGATCTCTCCTTCGAAACCCCGCGCGTTCTCAAACCGCGCAAGGTCACGCGGGAGATTCGTGAAACGGACGGAGAGAATTCTAACGGAGTTCACCTCCGGTGGTGGTCCTGTCGCGGACGAAAAGGGGTGCTCCGGAACACGCTCGCGAACACCCACGCACGATCCGCGCTCACGCACACACGCACCCCACAAAAGGAAACCCAACCAGTGGACCCTACCTGACAGCCGGGAGGCACCACACTCGCGCAACAAAAAAAAAAGGAACTCAAATGGGAAAGAAATAAAACCGCGGTAGTTCCGCTCGCTGGTACTTCCGATCAGTTCGCCGTCAAACCGTTAATTCATTCTCTTCCTCCAAAATCGATCGCGCATCGATCGTCGTGCTCTTCTCACCGCCGGCTCGCGACTCTACCCACCCAGGAGTTGTAAGGGCTCCTCACGGTGTGCCACCACCATGGCATCTTCAGGCTTCCCCTCGTGGCAGCTTCGAGGGGCGATGGCAGCAGATCTTTCCTGGGAGGATGACGAGTCCTCTGGGTGGTGGCCACACCGAGGTCCTGGGGGGGGGGGGGGGAGGACATTCCCCCCGGGGGAGGACCGGTGATTTGCCGCGCTCGTGCGAAGACGCGGCTCTATCCGCGATGGGTGAGGGGGTGCGAAAAAAGGGATCCCTAATGACCGCAGTTCACACATCCCTCCACTCTCGCGGACCACCTCCGGAATGGGGTGTCTGGCGAGGAGGGAGCGAGGCCTTTCCGGGGGTCAGGGTGCTTTCGTGACGGACAGAAAAAGTCTGCCCCGTTACAGAGGTAAATTTACCATTTATTTATAAATAAAAACCATATATTTTTTAATTGTCCCTCAGCCATACATTCCAAGAGAGCACACATAGTTTCTTTTTTCTAGAAAGCTATCCTGCACCCCTCCCCTTCTTCATCCTGCTCCACCCCTGTTCTTTCTTCCTCCCCTCTCCCTCCCCTCTTGACCCTTCCTACTACTTCTCTTCCTCGTCCTTTCTGGCCCTTTTCCTCACCCTCCTCCTTCCACCCTTTCTTGCCTTTCCCTTTTCTTTTCCCCTCGCTTCTCCACGTCTTTCCCTCGTTTCTCTTCTGCCCCAGAACGTCCCACTATACTTCCTAACCTCTTTTTCTCTCATTCACTCTTTCATCTTCTGCCACTTCCCTATCGCTCTCTTTGCTCACCCTTCACACACTCTCAATTCTCTCTAAACTCTTTCCTCTTACACCCACTTTCACCCCTTTCCTCACTCTTTCCACCACACTTTCTTCACTTGTTCTGTCCACACTCCGTTTCTGCCTCACTACACGATCACCACCGGAAACGGAAGCCGAGAGCACACGCAGTTGTGAAAGGAAATGTCGCAGTAATTTGTGTGTTTTATTGCCATGAAAGTTGATATTTTAATGTAATAAAATGGGAAGTGAAGAGTTCTATTTAAACTAGAGTTATAAATAATAAAATGTATAAAGGTAAATAATTAATTTTTACACTTAATACTTGTTGAGTATACTTGGGATTTGTTATAAGAACAACAATAAGCGAAACTTATAAATGGTAATGGCCATCAGGTTGAGACTTACACGTGTATAAATTCATCGTAATGGAAATCAGTTTGAGATTGAGAGTTGATAATTTAACCTGACAAAATAACGAGAAAATATGTATTTTTACTTAAACTACAATTATAAACAATTAAATATAAAATCACATTAATTTTTGTACGTAATATATTAAATATGAATATATACTGTAGCGGTATATGGTTTGCAGATGCGCGAGGGTATAATTGACCGCTTGCAGATATTAGGTTTTAAAGTAATAAAACCTACCTGATGTTTGCAAGACGGCAAATTATTTTAACATCCTTAAGAAACCGTTTCCGTAAAATGTGTCCTTCTTTACAACTTCTGCCAGTCATATACCGCCAAGGTCTTTCCGACCGCGCGGTAGCGCGGTCCCGAAAGGACCTTATTGCCTACATGTGGCAACCACCTTTGACAGTCCCGAGAACTCATCGGCTATCTCCGCAAAATTAAGGCGGTGACAAATTCCACTTCCTGTATCTTCGGAGAGGTAACGGCTTTCCGAAGAATACTATAATGGTAGTGGAATTTGTGAAAGGATTCATTCAGTCGGTCGCTGCTTTCGGGACTCCGAGTCAAGGAATACATTTCGCGCGTTTTACTCTGTAAAAGTTTTAATTTACATGTTTATTAAAATATATATATAAATATTAGACTCACGCACAATCATTTTCGTAACCCCAGCTATTACATATACTTTTATTATGTATCAAACTAATTTAAGAAAAAAACCTACTTCTGTTTTATACAAATATTTTCCCACGCTCGCCCCCCCCCCCCCCCCCCAAAAGGAACTTGACGTTGTCGATAAATTGAACGATTCTGTGAAAATTAATTAAAATTGGACACCATATATTTACACTTACCCACTTGAAATTATAACCATTTAAGAAACATTAAAAATTGAGAAAAACAAACAAATTCTTATCATTTCAACTTTAAGGGCTTATAACTTCATATCGCTTAGACTTCTCAGATAGCACAGGGACGTCCAGATAACGTCCAAACGTCCTGTGAACGTCTCTGGAACGTCCCAGTTACATCGTAGAACGTTCGGTGCTGGACATTCCCAGAACGTTTTCTGTACGTTCTCTGTACGTCCATGGGACGTCCGGTGCTGGACATTCCCAGAACGTTGTCTGTACATTCTCTGTACGTCCATGGGACGTCCGGTGGTATCTGGGATAATAATATTAATTAATTAATTAATTAATATTAATTTACAATTGTAAATAGTGTATTTTATATTCGGAAAAAAATATTCTGTTCTACATATTGAATAAATATTATATTATAAACAATATTTAATATAAATAATATTAATAAATAATATTTATTTTATGTTAAAAAAAAAGTATTTTTCCCTAAATCTAGAAAGTTCAAAGCGGACATCCCTGGGACGTACAAAATTTAGGTCCCATGGATGTTCGTAGGACGTTCCGGGCGGACGTCCCTAGGACGTACAGAATTTAGGTCCCATGGACGTCCTAAGGACGTCCGACAACGGACGACGGACGTTTAGACGTAAACTGAACATAAAATGGACATCCTTGGAAACAGTCTTGTTTGAAAAGTATTCGATTTCCTATAAGAATATACAATCTCATAATATTTCAGTTATTTCATTCTCAAAATATAACAATCAGAGTGCAAAGAGGTTTCTTTCTTATATATTTTAAGTGGAAGAATTCGACCATGGTGCAGAGGTACTAAGAATTGAGATAGGGAGCTGAAATTTTAGAGGAATTTGTTTTTAGTTATTTCGAAGCATTAAAGACCCTGGAAGCACCAACACTCGAAAGTCACCCTTTTAAGAGCAACACTACTGTACGTAACCTAGCTCTGAATTTTGCATTTTCAATGCATGTTATTACAGAAAATGTATGCAAAAACGTATACATAATATATTCTATAAATTACTATAATTAAATGAATATTTTATTTTGCATAAATGCATACTTTCCGTTCACGTTTCCCTAACGTTTTCTCTATTCAAAATTCGAAACGAATTTGAAAGAAATTAATCTCCTGTTGCTACTCGTGCAATATTTGATCGAAATAAATTCAAACCCGTGGTGAAACATGATTCGTTGAAAATATAAATTCGATCAAGTTCCTTACCCACTTTTCCCATTGAGACTCCTATCAATACGTAATCGATCCTCGCTGAAAAAAAAATTAATCTAGCATGCATATGTAAAGTAAATCTCGATGGAAAAGATCGAATCAATGTTTGAGGTTGATGCGTTTACGTGCCATGAATTAATTTTTGCCATTTTTTGCCATTTTTGTGCCATTTTTTGATTGCATCGAGGCCAAATGTTGCTGCCACACAAAACACTGAATTAGTTAACAAACGGTGATAGCACCGACATACTTTCGAATCGTTACGTCCATCATTGTGATCGTTTCGCTCGTTGGGACTCAACATGAAATATCTCCCTTCTTCAGTTTTCTATTCGCGAGTGGAAGCCCTGAACAGTATAAATGAAAGACCAATTTTTTATTATGCTTTCTACCAGAACTTTCTGTCAGTCGTTATCTATGTATGTATTATGTTTACTCTCTTTCTATCTTTTCTTCATAATATGTTTCAACATCAGATGTCATTTTTCTTCACTACTATGTATTATTAGACGTAGAAATTAATTCTTTATAGTCAATCATTTAGTATTTATATATTTTTTTATAACTTTAATTAAAGTAAAAATATTCACTCGTTATTTTGCTATATTAAAGAAATGCTTCTTAATCGTCTATCTGATAACCCAAGACTCAACTTGGTAGCCATACAATTTTGCTTATTATTATTCTTCTAACAGATTACAAGCATAACAAATAGTTACAATAATTATAGAAGAATAACAATAAGCAGAAGATTGCATGTAATGTCCGTCAGGTCAAGGTTGAGATTTGAGTTATGTTTATAGATGTGTGTAGTGTAAATACATTATGATAGAGGTCAGGTTGAGAACTTAGGAGGTTGCTATACCAAACATACCAAAAGGACAAATAATAAACTAGAGTTTGTTACATCGGCCCTGCCGGTGTCCCTTTTCATCGACCTCGCATTGCGAATAGTT
>NW_026534341.1:15989820-16070347 GCF_026225885.1 Hylaeus anthracinus | reverse complement strand
AAGAAAACTGTATACCAAATGTATTGCAAGAAGGAGAAATCACTTTTGCTATGAATTGTTGATCACACAGTATTAAACAATTTTTTCAATCTACAAAATTTGACAAATTTATACAGGGAGTCCCAAAAATGTTGTAACACCTTGAAAGGGGTGGTTCGGGAGGTGATTTGGAACAACTTTTTCCTAAGCGAAAATGTTGTCCGAGACTTCGTTGAGGAGATATTAACGGAAAACACTGACCAATCAGAGCGCGAGTATGCTGGTGGAGCGTAAGTTACGCGCTAGGCCGTCGCGCTCATATGGTACCGTGAGTGCTTCGTCGGCATACTCGCGCTCTGATTAGTCAGTGTTTTCCGTTAAGGGAGTGGACTCCCGTGCCTTGTATGCGCTCGTACGAACTCACACAGCTCCACATCACTGTATACGTACACAGAACTGCAAGGGCTTGCGATTGACCTATTTTTGTCTCGACAATGCAAATTTGAGACCTCTCAATAGTCGTTTCCGCTAGATAAATGTTCAAACTTGTGGGCAAGCTCCTGTAGGTAGTCTACTTTTGCTTTTTTGTGTCGTAATTAATAATATTCAGCAGCGTATGTTTCAGCAGCGTTAGTTCAGACAACGCGGCAGCACTGTCGCGCCACCATATTGCTTCTTTTGATCACGAAATACTTCTGAATATTATTAATTATGACACAAAAAAGCAAAAGTAGACTACCTATAGGAGCTTGCGCACAAGTTTGAACATTTACCTAGCGGAAACGACTATTAAGAGGTCTTAAATTTGCATTGTCGAGACAAAAATAGGACAATACGCAAGCCCTTGCAGTTCCGTGTACGTATACAGTGATGTGGAGCTGTGTGAGTGCGTATGAGCCATACAAAGTCCACTCTCTTAATATCTCAGACAACATTTTCGCTAAGAAAAAAGTTGTTTCAAATCACCTCCCAAACCACCCCTTTCAAGGTGTTACAACATTTTTGGGACATCCTGTATAAGTGTATACATATCTGGCGTTCCACAGATATTATTGTTACGTTGCAGCTAAGAGGTTACCTTGATTTTTCTTTCTCCAAGCAATACATTGTATGTAAATATACAATTCGACATACGTAGAAACTTCTGGAGCGAATTATTTTATTCATACAGTCAGTGTAAAAAGTATTCCTACAGCAACCAATTTAAAATAAATGGTTCCTGTACGAATACTTATTACACTGACTGTATATACTTGTATAAACAAATATATACATGTACCTACCGATATTGTTACAATATAAATTTATATAGGCGATTTACCGTAGAAAGCATTGTATTATCGTCTTCGTTGTTTTTAGGAAATTCTATTTGTTAAAATATGTAAAGGAAGATTTCGTACTAATACTTTCTCGTAATTTAACGGAGAAAACTGTAAAATTGCTAGATATGCAAATAAATTTTAATCTGGCAGAATCGCTGAGAAATTCTTCAATACGATATGCAATTATGCAAATTGACGCTTTCGGCGCGGAACGGTTGGACCATGCAGGGATTCCAGTGGCTGAGGTGTCGATTGGTCAATGTCAATGCCATTCGTTACGGCGCCTGGCATCAATCGGTTTTCGGTTGGTCCACGAATAATTCATGAACGTCCAATACACATATTGGATGTTCATACCAAAGAGGTTAAAAATTATATTTTTATAAGCAACGCGTCTATGTCTTATGTATCAGAAGCAAAGCATGCCACGCTGGCTGACCAATAATATGCATTCCATTTGTCAATCAAGAATATCATACGAACTAATGTAAATAAATTTAAGATACTATAGAAGAATAGGTTAATTTGAATATGAACACACATCCGAACAATGTATCCAAAGAGATTATATACAAAAAGTAGAGGAGTTATAAAAGACCCTGTAAGTGAAAATGTTAGATGAGAAGAAAGAGAGAACACATTTTGAACATTCTTTTTGCGTACACGCAATCTCTTTCTTTTACTATTCGTGTTATACTTTTTCGCCTAGGTTGCCTACTCTATCTGTGCTGTATAATCTCTTTGAATGTATCACGTATGAAATATTCAGAAATATATAAGTATTTATCGACGTATATGTTAATACATAAAAAATTTTACGGAAGAAATTTGAAAACATGAATATTTGTAACGAAAAATATATAGATAAAAAAATATTTCGATACATTGAAAGACTAAAAAGAAAGTAATACTATTATTAATAATAAATGTACATTTTATGTGACGCGTATAAATTTTATCGATCGATTAAGGGGATAGACACGGGAAATGCAGCGAGGTGACATTACCGGCAAAACTGGGCGTAAAAAGGGGTCCGTGATTTTTCGCTTTTCGTCCTTATATTAGCATATTTTGGGCTGAATGAGGGCTCATTCGAAAGAGGAAGCTTGAATACATCCGGGGCTGGTCATAATTCACCGAGATCTTGTTAATATCTAATAATATGAGTGTCCAAAGTAGAGAAAGAATACGATAAAATACATCTGCAGAATCCAAGTATTTCTAGGTCACTATAAGAGTTTTGTGACTCACATGATGACCAACCCTGGATGTATTGAACCTTTCTCTTTCGTATGAGCTCTCATTCATCCCAAAATATGCTAATATAAGGACGAAAAGCGAAAAATCGTAAAGGCATTCCCAAAATCGAGTTCCGCCATTTTGTAGATAATAGTAGAGCAAGTCACGTACCAATTCAGGAAATCAGTATGAGATGGCGGTTACTGAGGACGACTGCTAACGTGAATATCGATACATGGCGACGTTGTCATTCTGGCATAACTGCGTCTATACTTTCCTCACGCTGCGCTGTTGCCATTTTACTGAAGTCGAAATATTCTTACATTTGCCGACGTCGACAGAGCACAGGAACAGACAGCGGAAAAAGAGTAAAAGAAAACATTTACAAGCCTAGTATCATAACCAATTGTCATAACAATATCGTGTTTGGTCTCATTTTAATCAGGAAAACCTCACCAATATGTTAGTGAAATTTGTATTAAAAAAAAATTAACAATAAAAAAAGTTAGTTTGTCGCATTATTGTTTCACAGATTAGTAAGCATTTAAATTTTTTACGATCACCTCGACTCTCACAAGGAATGTTTTTTAGGTATCTGCCTCCAATTGTTTTGATTTTTGAATATGTTTTAAAGGAGCGAAAAATAAAATATACGTACTTTTGTATTTTCGCCTGTTTCATATTTAGGAGGTGAAACAACCCCCTAAAGTTTCAGCTGCAATAGGCTATCTCCGAAACTATCATAAATAGAAGAAAACTTTTTAAGAAAAAGTTTCATGTTTTTTATCTGCATATAAAATCTGACCCTAAATTTTGTAAAAAAAAATAATTTGTTTATAACATTATTTTAAAAGTAATTACAGTTTATATAATAACTAAAAAGAACATACATTTTTTGCCGAATCTATTTATGTATCATATACTGTGTTTGCCTCTTACATTTTTGCGCATTAATTATACGTACACCCTCGCTCATAAATATGTGGACACGTACTACTTTCAATGAATAATTAATGTACAGGGTGTATAAAAATTATTGGTCACCACTTTCAGGGGTTATTGTACACATCTGGATCGGTGGACATTTGCAAAAAAAACCGTCCACAAAATCCATTATGACCTCGAAATTTAAGGTCAAAGATTTTTTTTAATTTTAAAAAATTCTACTCGAGGAGTAGGTAAAAAGTTTCAAAGAAGCCACGTGCCGGAAACGAACCGATGCCGCATAAAAAATTGTTAAAGTTTTCCAAATTCTCGTTAGCGCGGATCAACTCAACGAGGCGCCGCAGCGGCGCTGAGGGTCCCCCAACCTAGCTCCTATTTATATACGCACGTGCGATGGTGAAGTGTGACCGCACTGTACAAACGTAATACACAACGCGGAACAGAATACTACTACTTACTACGCTGAGCATTCAGAATCCCTCAAGGAAGAAGTATACAATATATGTTGTTGAGAAGAAACTATACTATATGGCAATAACAAGCAGCTCCATCTAGTTTTCCTCCGCTGCCGCATATCTAATGGTAATATCATTTCTATGCAGAGAGTAGCTGTTGTAGTATCGACCTGCCGAATCGGAGAGGTCACGTGCCCATTTGATTCAGTTTCTCGATTAAATTCTACGATTAAAAATAATGAATAAAATAGCACATAATGGTTATTGCATGTTAAACAACATAGGTTCCGTATAATTACCGCCACTATTATTTATTCATACTTGTTACGTTCTACAAATTCTACGACTTATTTGTATACACATGATACAAAATTTCAATACGTACTACTTGTACGAAGAAACCACTGTATACATTTTAAAAAATTTCTTTTGTAAGAAAGTAATTGATTACTTATGTTTAATTATAAAAATCTTTTATGTATGATTTTTTATAATCATGGTTACTATTAATTATTCACGTATATCTACTCTTATTGAGCAATTATTGGCACAGTACTAAATAGTTTATTATACAGGGCGGGGTGGGAGGGGCGGGGGGCAATAACTGCTAGCAACTCAGATATCTTGGAAACTATAAGTTTCACAGAAATATTTGTTGAAATAAAATTACACAGTACGAAGGAGGCCATCCGGTGGCGATAATAGTTCTTTTGCAGGTGGAGGCTCTTTCCCAATTCGGTGTCGTGAATAGAAGTGTCCATTCTAAAAAATCGAGTTAACTTTAGAATTAGATTGCCTAAAATTGACTCCGAGGTAAAGCTGAAATCATCTCATGGCTCCTTTTGATCTACTAAAACCATAAGTATTATCGCCTTTCTCTACTTTCTATGACCTACAATGACTTTATATAATAGGTCGTTGACCTCGTTTTAAGATCCTCTATCACGAAACGGAAGCAAAAACACACCGATTCATTTAAAAAAGTGGATATGACCTCCAAATATTCAAAGTACCCCCACTTGCAAAGAAATTATTATCGCTAATGGATGACCCCCTTTGTACTGTGCAAGTTTATTTCAACAAATATTTCTATGAAATTTATAGTTTCGAAGATATCTGAGGTGCTAATAGTTATTGCTCCACCCTGTAATATGATGTAATAAATTTACCAAAACCATACAGATATTTATTATACAGATTACTTTTAAAATATAGAAATATATTACATAAGTATGTTTATTACTGCTTCTATTATATTTGCATTATAATATTGAGTATTTATAACGGAAAACGAATAATTTAGAATCTGAACAACCATGCATATATGTCTATCGGCTATTAACAAACCACATAATTTCAATTGTTATATTTTCTAGATTGTACTAATATTTTATTTTAAACTTTGGACATCCGCGAAACCGACCAAGCAGTGCCTCTATGCTTTGCATAATTATGTACACAGATTGTTCCTATTCCTTAATTCTGTAATTAATTGTTTGTCTAATAATACTGATATCTGTATATTCTCCGATCGACCAAAATGAATTTTATGTATATATCATCTTAATGTTTTGTGTTATAAAATGAACTCTATTGAATTCGCATATGTAAGAGGTGTAACATTATAATTTGTATATCTTATATTACATAATATAAACCAGTCACATATCTTGTATACTTTTATTTACAGAAAAAGATAAAAATACATTTAATAGTAACTTGATATGATTTAAAATTATTATAAATTAATTAAATTAGAAATTTCCAATTTCTTATTAAAACACTACTAATCATCATTAGTTATGGTGTAGGTGGTTCATAATATAATAAGAGAGCAGCTAATTCTTTATTAGATATTTTTCCTAGTTTTGTTCTCATTTGTAAAGCTAATTTACTTGATTGTTTCAAGTACATTGCAGAGTGATGTACAGCAATTGCGTAAGGAATTGGACACCAATTTTCTCTGACAATTTCCCTAACAAGAGCAGTTATGTAACTTTCTATTAAAGACGTGTCTTCCTCAAGAGGATATAAATATTCTTTTAACGGAATAACTAATCGTTCTGAAGGTAATCTAATGTAACGAAGCAAACCTGCATGTTCTGACCATAGTAGTTTTCTATAATGAACATCATGTCTTTGTGCAATTGGTGCCAATATAGTAATTGAAAAACCGTAATCACCGTAAGAAGTCGAACAAAAATGTTCGCACATAGCAGTAAATAAATCGGTAAATGAATTAAGCCCTGGTAAATCTATCGTAAAATTAAGTTTCTTGTAATTACTTTTCAATAAAGATGAAATAGCTCTAGTAAGTAAAGGAGATACGTCGCTATTTAGATATACTGTATCGCATAGATATACTAATACTAATCTACTAAATCTTAAACTTTGCGATAGTTTCTCGACCAAATCGGGTAATACTAATTCTAAACTCAGTACGGTTAAGATAGTAGATTCATCTTCATCGTTACATCCGCTACTTTCTCTACATTTGGTATAAATGTATACTATTGGCAAATAAAGCCAATCTTTAGGCATTGCCGCTTGATTCCATTCTCCATTCAATACTACATATTGCTCATATAAACTAGTCACATTGCGAGTTAAATTTAGCCTAATATCCTCGACGTTTGAATTCAAGTTTAATTTCTCTAATTCATTTGCTACCACTCCTAAACTTAATCTCTCGTCTGATATCGCGATCCTAAGCATATTTTTTATATCAGATAAACAATCAGCAGGTAAGGATGATACAAGTTTGATAGCAATTTTCCAAATTACATGCGCTGTTCTTCTGTCAAGCGTATCTTTAATAAGAGAAGCTGCATTCACTATAGCAGTCAAGAATGAAAATTCAAATCTCGTGTACCACGAGTTTTCTAAGCACCAATCTGCCATTTCTAGTTGTTTTAAATATTTACACAGTTGTGGAAGACTGAGAATTGCCTGAATTTCATTTGTGAAATAATGACTAACGTACACTTTTAAAACTGTTGCAAGAAAGGGTATACAAGACTGCTGGGATACTATAGGTTGTAATTGTCCATCTTGAGTCAATACACCTAGATGCGGTAGAGAAAGAGGTTCGCGTTCAGTAGCTGGTTTGCAGTCACTCAACAAATTCGATGAAGAAGGAAGTTTAGAAAACACCTCTGATTGAGATATCATCAATTTTTTAACTATAATCATATCATTGACCGCTAGTAATGTTTCAGCAATAAGTTTCGTGTTACCCCACGTAACATTAGTTAAAGTTAATAATTGTGTACTCCATTTCAACAATAAAATTGATATATTAGGTTTTAAAAATGGTAAACAACTAGCAACAGCAATTAATGCTGCTGCATATTCGCAAGATAATTCAGACGCATTTTGAATGTCATGGTTACTTAACAAAATTTGCAATTGAGATAAAAGAATTAATTGTGCTCCAGTTAAACTATCCATTGCTTCTCTATGAAGTAGTAAAGTTTTCCATAATCTTAAACTTTCGATGCTGAGATTAAGATTTCCAGTCCCTGCGTCGCAGCAAGCGTACGAAATAATGCGTTGCACAATTTTAAGTCTAATTAACTTTTGGGCAATAGATTTTCCTCCATAATAAAGTAAAACACGATAAAATTTAACTGCTGCAATTACGGGAACTCCATAAACATTATTTATATTTTCCGGCAATGCTAAAGAATCTGTAGATAATGGCATAAAGTTTTCAATTATCGTCTCCAATAAGTTTGGTATACTCATAATATTTAATGCAGTTATAGTTGAATGTCTTAAAAGCCTAATTAATATTTCTAATGCGCATGTTACACCAACGGGTGGTGGACGCATTTCATTCAAAATGTACCTAATTCTTAAAAGTATATCAGTTCTTAATAATGCAGCTATTGCATCTAATTGTGCCAATTCATGATCTTTCAAATTACTTGTATCGGTAACATCAGTTTTTGGGGACGTTATAACAGGTTCTTTGTAATTTTGAAAGCCATATAGTCTATCTAAACAAATTTCATCCGCTTCGCTGTACAGGAAAGCTCTAAGTGCTTGTAAGGTAGCTGTAACTACAGCTACCGATGTATCATCCAAAGAAAACCTTAATAATAGTAGGATATTTCTTTGACTCAATGCAGTCAAGGGAGCTGGTTGCAATACTTTATCATACCAGCCTTTGCGACTTTTATCCATAATGTTTGCCAATGTTGTAAGAGCTGTGCAACGTTGTTGTTGTGCAGCTGATCGGCTCAATTGTAATAATTCTTGCAAGGAATATCCAGGACGTTCAGGTTCTTCTCCATGATGATGGAGACCTTTTTCGACTGGTACACTTTCATCCTTATATGGTAATAATAATCCATTAAAATCAAAACGAGCATTATATGGTTCTTCTGGTATGAGTTGGTCTAGTTTTTGCGTTGGTATATCTTCCATCCACTTAAACTTTTCAATTTCAAGGGAGTCCATGTGTACCCAACCTTTTTCTTTAGCTTGTTTCATTAATTCTATAGAAGGTTCTGTTACAGTTTTGTCAGATTCATCTATTTGCATCTGTGTATCATTATCCTTGGGCATTTCTTCATTGTGTCTATTGGAGAATTGTTCAAATTTATCAACTTGCATTGGTGTAACATCATCTTTAGATAATTTTTCATTATGTTTAGATGTATCATTTTGATTATTATTTACAGCATTACATTTTTTAATTGTATTTGGATTCTCCTTTTTTTTTTGTTTCCTACTTCTTCTCTCTTTTAAAAACTGAATTAATTCTGGATTAAGAGTTGTTTCGAGCTTATTTTTTTCTTTTAATATATCTTCAAGACTCATTTCATTTAAACGTTCCAAATTTTCTTGGTGTATCTCAGTTGTCCATAATCCTTCTGCAATAACACTACCTTCCTGACATAACAAAGATTCACAATTTTGAGTACTCTCTTCTTTATGCACAACATGCTTTTTTGGGGCAACTTGTTGCCAAAACAAACTTTGTTTACTGTCATTTTTCTGCAAAAGAATAACATTTATACAATTACATAATGAGTGTAAAACTTACAATGTATAACAATGATATTTGTTAAGAATCATATTTAGCAATGATATCTAAGGTTACATAAATACCATGTGTGTAGAAACAAAAACTTCTGGAAAACCTTTGCCCAAAGCAGAAAACTTATTCTGATTAAATTTATAGTTGTGCGGGTCATGTTTGTGTTCAATAATATTTCTTAATATCATATTTGATGATATAATTGGTATATTCTGAATAGAATCCTGCAATCGTGGTTTCAAATTTTCCTGAACATTTTTCTTGATTACAGGATTTATAAGATTGCCACTAGTTTGTGCAGTACAAACCTTGTTCTGTGTTTTCAATTTTTTTAATTCAGCAAATCTTGATCTCACCTTTCCACTATTTGTCTGACTTTTGGCTGTTTCATCAGAAGTAATAGTGTTAAAGGGTTTCGTTGAACCACGTAAATTAATTACTTTTACAGACGGTTGTTCTTTATTCATAAAAAACTCATCTTGCATACGAAATAACTCTTCTTCGTCATCGGTTGGCATAGGCCGTTTTAAAGTTGGAATACAATCCATGTATTTAAGTATCGTTAAAGTACGCTCAATAATAAATACTTGAAAAGGTATAATCTCTACTCATAGAAAATAACTTTGTTTACTATCGTGGGACACTTTCAGGTTATAAATATCATCGTTACGTTCATTACTTAAAACATTTATTTTATTAATGTAACAATTTCAAGTATATTTCATGTTCTGTTTTATATAGGAATTAAACTCGACGTATTTTAACAAAACGTGAAGGGTGCGTAGGAGCCAGAGCCAAACTCCGAGTTGACTTCAGCGACAGTTGCGAGAAAAGTAGAAAACTCAAGGACAAGGATAGATAAATCCTTGTCTCTCTAATGATGCGGTGACAGAGAGAGCAATACAACAATTGCAGGAGATTAGCCTAGCATGATTTTGTTCAAGGATATTGAAGCAAAGAAGCAATATTTTCGAATAATTCTGGTTTTAATATCTGAAGACGCGGTAGAGTCTCGACACCAAGTTTATGAAAAATTATACAGGCACCCTGTATAACGTGGCGCTACCGTTTGTATCTAGAGACGCGGTAGCGTCTCGACGTCAAGTTATCTTTCACAGGAGAGATGGTCCATTCTAGCCTAACTGGAAACTTCTTTCATTAATATCTCATCATGCCTGCAATATTTTCTAAATTTAAACGCATTTTTCTTATGTAAATCGCATATATAAGCTTTCGAATAAAACCAAAATCAATAAAATCGGACTACGTACAACTGAGATATCGTAATATCATGTCACGATACATCCAAAAATATTACCGTGTTATACTTTTCCAGTCGATTTTTCGTCAACACTTAGCCAATAGCAAAGAGTATTAGATCTATCTAAATCTGTTCGTCGATTTGTCGACTCTCGGAATCAGTCGGCAGATGGCAGAGCTCGTCGGCCGGAATTGTAATATGGCTGTCGCTCACGCCGCTCGTTCATTTCTAACCTGTATAACCTGTCAGTTTGTATTGGTGACATTTGGACGCCGCAAATTGAATAATTATTTTAAAGGCTACGTGTAGTTATATTGTATTGGGAAGTATATGATTATAAGTGATAAAATATCTACCTTGTCGTTGTGGAAAGATATATATAAATTTGGTGTTTGAGTGTGCAGTTCATAATACAAATTTCAGTAAATGTTCATTTTATCCAAATAAGAATAAGTGTTCTAATACAATAAATTGTGTGTTATAAATAGTGGACCATTTTTTTTATTTTCACTTCATGATAAACATTTAAATTGCTTGCAACAAGACTTTCTGTCACACGTTCTGTGTACGTATGAACTGTAAAAAGAAAGGGAGAGAGAACGCATGGCAGGATGTCTCACTGCAAGAAATTTAAATGTTAAAAATGAAGCGAGAAATAAAAAAAAGAAATCAAGTATTTGTAACGCACAATTTATTGTATTAGAATACAGTTCATACGTTTACAGAACGCATGGTAGAAAGTCTTGTAACAAATTTAAATAATGAGAAAATGAGAAAAGGAACAGAGATCCACTATTTGTAATACGTAATTTATTGCATTACAATAATATAGAAAAAGAGAGGTCAGACTTAGTCCTTTATGTTCTCAAAAGTATGCACGACACATGACAGAAAGTCATGTTACATTTAAATGTTACTGATAAACTGATTACATTTTTTTTTTAATAAATTGCTTGCAATGAGACTTACTGCAATGCGTTCTACGTACTTTTGAAACCTTAAAGGATTCAAACTGATCTTCCATTTTCTATTATTTGAAGTCATTCACTATACAAATTATCTTTGTAAAAAGAAGTGTGTTCGCGAACTGGTGTTAGGTTCACGCGGACTGCAGAAATGAATGCTCTCGCTTGGTTGTAATGTAAAACTTTATTCTCGTCAATTCGAAATTCGTTGCAATCACACACAATAGAGCAGTAAACACAAACTGAGCTGATGCATTGTTTATAGAGTCAATTCGAGTTGGCAAATGAGTTTTTCTAAGCGATACCTGTCAAAAATGAGTTTACTATCGACGGTTGAAGCTGTCACACATTAACGTGGAACACGTTGCGCTGGTCAGTCCGCTTGGCGCCGTTAACACTTTGCCGGCCGCTGTCACGCATGCGTGACTTTTCTTTGCCAACCGTTATCGGCCGATGTCACGTACGCGTGACTTATTTTCGCCAACGATGATGCTTTATGTCTACGTTTGTGTAGGTAGACATATTATTGCAAAGCAACATTTGACGATCAGAGAACATTGGTTTCAACTGTTTTCCCCTTCCAATTTACCAGATCTTTTTTTATTAAAATTTGTTTAGCGGACTCTTGTTTTGTTAGTCTGAGACTGTCTTTCGCTGCCTTCAAATATCGGAAGCTTACGTTAGATTTAATACAAGTTTTAAAATATCCTTCAAAATGCTCTACGATGAGGAAATATATGCTGATCTGTTATCAGAGGACGATACGTTCCTCTGTATGTAGGAAAATGTATTGAAATTTATCATACGAAAAAGAACTATGAATCCTAGGAGTTAAATTTTGTAATAAAATGTTTTAGGTCTAATTAAAAGTATAAGACTATGGAATAAAAATAGTGTAACAGTTATTTTAATGCCTTCTTTAATAATAATTATATTGCAACTACTTATGTAGTGAACAATTGCGTAAATCACACCGTTGGCGAGCATTTTTTTTTTTTTTATTTATTTATTTCTCTACCTGTTCTGCAGCTCGAGCATCCACTTATTGCTGCTTAGTTCTAAAATCTTGGGAAATTTTTGTCTATTTCCCAGAACAGGAAACTGATTTTCTATATTTTTCTAATCTATTTTTTTTCTTTTACAGGTCATTCTGCCGGTGGGATTATCCCACCGCCCGTCCCTGCCACGAGGAGGCAGACCTTCTACTTTTCTAAAGATACGTATAATTGCGCTTTGTATATTAAAATCCTCTTCTTTCTTCCATTCTTTTCTTCCTTTTCTTCATTCATCTTTCTTCTTTCTTTTTTTCTTCCTTCTTCCTTCCTTCTTCCTTCTTTTTTTTTCTTCTTTCTTCTTTCTTCTTTCTTCAATCTACATTTTACTTTCTTTCTTTCTTCATCGCGTTCTTTTCAGGTGTTCAAATAACTTTGGCTTGCTGCTAATACTGCTTGGTAAGTCTTCCGTCTCACGTATACTTCATTTGCAAATTGGTCAAACCAAACAAACTGTTCTTTTGTTCTTACTATATTTTCCCAGGCTCTTCTATATTGTTCAATATTATCTGGACGAATATCTCGATAAGTATTGCATGTAAATATAATATGTTCTGGCGTTTCTTCACTTGCTAAACATGCTGGACACAATGGGGTGTCACTAGCTCCTCTTCTGTGCAGAGAGCCATTAATCGAACCGTACCTAGTTATTAAAGTGCGATATGCTCTTGAAGGTTTAAACCATGAGTTATTTAAGCAAAAACGTACATTTTTTATGAACTTATAAGTGTCCCTACCATGGGCATCTAAATTCCATCTATCTTGCCAAAGGTCATATACTTTATTTTCAATGGCTTTGAATTTAATTTCATTCGAAATTTGCTCGTTATCTTCTGTGATGTTATATATTAAATTCTCGAAGTTAATCATCATCTTCCTTTTGACCTTCCTAAAGAGAGCATGTCTTGTTACTTCTAGATCTATTGGCAAGTAGACTCCAACTACCTGCAAAGCTGAAGTAGAAATTATTCTACACGAACCAACCATTGTTATCATAATGGCCCTCTGCAGAGCTAATAGTTGTTTTTTCACAGCATATTTATTCGTCCTGTTATACCATATTATACCCCCATACTTGATGATGGGAAGACAAACCGCCTTATACAGAATGACAAGTATCGGTCTTTTAATTCCCCACTCAGCATGTACGTGCCGCTTTAAAGACATTATATAACTCGTTAATTTTGTCCTTAGGTACTTGGCATGGGGGGTAAACGTGAGTCCAGAGTCGATGGTGTTACGTATACAGAAACTCTCCGTTTTTTAGAAGCTCGCGTTCATTAATCTTATTTTATCTACCCTTCTGGAATTTAGAGCTCGGTCTCACCGGAGTGCATCCTGCAGCTGCATCCTCTTAATATCATCTTTGACTCGCGTTGCGTGGGATAGTTTCTAATCTACCCTTTTCCCAGGGCACACAGCTGCTGACCTCAGAGCAACGAAAATCCTAACCGTCAAATTTCCTAATATGGAAATCACTGACGGTTCCCCACTAACATTTAGGGGTATATAAACCCACGATTTTCGTTGCTCGGGGGCTAGTACGAAAGAGTTACTCGTTAGAGACACATTGATCGTCTGCAGAGTAGTATTCTAGTGAGATCGGGCTTCAGTTTCCCTTTCGATCATCGTTACCATATAGATCCGCGAAGACGGTTTTAAAATCTATTACGACCATAAAAGTACTCTCGACTCCCGCATCGCCAGTGCGTCAACACCGCGCAAGATTTAGGTAATTTTAACTTCATACACTAACCGCGACAACACGACACTAGACACTTGTAATTAGTATAGTTATTTTGAATATATACTCTTTGTGTAAACTTAAAAGTCTGTAAGATCAATCATCAAACCTTTACTTTGAAATCACCAATCCTAGCCAGTGTAACGATCCCACAACATAATAACTTTACCGCTCGAGTTATTATTCTATTAAATTAACAAGTTGCGAGGCTTTATTAACGACGCGTAGTATTCATTACCGATACGATTTAGTACTCAACCCGAACTCCTAAACTTAACCTATCCTACGGTTACCCTTCATTGGGAGATACCGATTCCTAGCAGCTACCTGACTTCGCGTCAGAGTCGTCTGCACTTTTTCCAACAACCTCACAGTTCGAACCTTACCCTACGGTTACCCTTTACTGGGAGATACCGATTCCTGCAGCTATCTGACTTCGCGTCAGAGTCGTCTGCGTTTGTCTCCAATAACCAAGACAACCAAACACCTTAACCTACGGTTACCTTTCACTGGGAGATACCGATTCCTGCAGCTATCTGACTTCGCGTCAGAGTCGTCTGCATTGTCTAATCTATCCTCAGCCTTCGGTACCATTGATACACAATAAATAATCGTATTGGTTCAATTCTCAAATCTATCCCACTCGCTGGGCTCACACGCGCGTCGCTATCGCCCTGGCTCGTAACAATGGTAACACCAAGGTATTTAATTTCTTTAACAAATTGAATGTTATTCTGATACAACTTCACAGTAGGCAATCTAGTTAAAGAAAATTTACTTTTAAGCATCATGGCTTCCGTTTTAGTAGTAGAGATTTCCAGTTTATTTAATTTACACCAATCTTGAAATTGCCTTACTGAAGAATTGGCAAAATTTTCAATTTCAACACGACTATTACCTTTGATTAAAAAGAGCACATCATCAGCATATGCTATAATTTGAGAATTGTCCTCACTATTGTTCTCTGTGAAGTTATTTAAGAAAACATCTAAAACTCAAACCCACGCAGCCGGTCCTATGATCGATCCCTGCGGGCATCCTCTTTGAACTCGATATATAACTTTTTCATATTTAGATTTGACTAAAATTTTTCGATCATTGAAATAACTATCTAGAATTCTAATAAGTTTAGTGCTGCAATTGGCCTCTTATTCTGGCCCCAATGGCGGGCCACCATAAATTATCGAATGCGCCAACAATGTCTATGAAGATGGCAACAACATATTTCTTGTTGGTTAACTCAACACTATTTTTGAAATCCAGAAGGGCGTCCTCAGTAGAGAAACCCTTCCTAAACCCATATTGCTTAGCATTCTGGAGTCCAGCTAAAGCATATGCATTATTCACTCGATTAACGATAATTCTTTCAAAAACTTTGCTAACAACCGGTAATAGAGCAATTGGTCGATATGCGCCTACCGAACTTAAATCAGCATCAGGTTTCTTAGGAATAATAAGTAGCTTAGCTACTTTCCAAGATGCTGGAAATATGCCGTCATCAAAGCATTTATTGTATAGTGTTAGCATTATTTCTTTCTTAACAATCCAAAGTCTTTTAATTATTTCAGGGCCAAAGCCATCGAGACCAGCAGCTTTACCAACCTTGGTTCTTCTTAAAGCAGCTTGTATTTCATCAATCGAAATGGCCATCTCAACATTATGATTCTGGTAAGTGCCATTTTGACTACGGAGATTACGGTGTATTACTCCCTCAGTTCGCATGGTGTCCCTAGGAGAAAACTTTTTACATAGCGCTTTTACTGATTCTCGCCAGGATTTGATTGATTCTCCATTTGGCAATTTAATCGCCGATACGGAGAAACTTTGCAGCCATTTTTCCCTAACAATTTTGTATATTATACCCCAAGGGTCTTTGTTTCCTTCTTCTTTAACGAACATTCGTCAGGTGTCCAATTTCTGTTTCTTAATTTTCGCCACGTAAGCATTTCTAGAGATCCTGTACATCTGTAGAGCATCTTCAACCACTGATGCATCATTCGTTCTCCGAGCTCTACCCAAGCAACGCTTCCTACGCCGAACCTCCTTACGCAGATTCGATAGCTCCGTGGTCCACCAGGGGACTGGTTTATCAACTCTCTTTTTCCTAGGGATCGCTTCACGGCAAACATCGACTAGTAAGTTAATTACTCTTCTAACCATATTATTTACACTCAGGTGGTCAAAATCAGCTAAATACTGTTCATCTACAATTCGACTGACAGCCTCTTCAAAACGATCCCATTTCGCCGCCTTAATATTATACTCGCGGTCTCTAAAAAGATTTAATGGTCTCGCCATGTAGGTTTTAAATTTAAACAGTATCAAATTATGATCCGATATGGAGCATAAATTAGTAACCCTCCAGTTCGAGATCTTATTTTATAAATTTCTTCCACAAAGAGTAATATCTATATTAGACACGCCGTGTAAGCTGGAGTAGGTATAAAGCTCTCCAGGCCTGTTAGCAATATAAAGATTGTGGTCCAAAATAAATTCTTCCCACTCTCGACCTGCTTCATCAATAACGTCTGAATGCCACCAAGTAGATTTAGCATTCGCATCCATGGTAATAATTATATTGCTTGTACCGTTCTCATTGATGAATCTCTCCAACTTAGTCATGAATATATTAGGCGAAAGAGAGTGCTGTCAATATAAATTTATAAGAAAAAACTTGATACTTCTAAAAATAATCTGCGTGACCAACATATGTTCAGACTCATAACCAGTCATGGCGAAAAAATCCAATTTTGAATTATTAATTATATTTGTTACCCAAGGAGAGTCCCCTTTCGGTTGAACCACAGATAATAGTATCGGCGAGATATAACCTCTGATCTTTCCTTTAAAAACATACGGCTCCTGAATGCACAGGATATCCAACTTACAATCCAAAATGATTTTTCGCAAATCTGCCGCCACAGCCATCGATCTTTGCGCGTTAATCTGACCAATAATTAAGTCCATTGAACCTTATTTCGGTATATTTCAACCTGTTTTAGATATTCTGGACAGGATCTATTCCTAACGCTGTGGGCGACATCCTTGCGCTTAAGACGAACACGCCGGGCACTGAGGATGATCTTTCTTTTTGTAATCCTCGCGAGCGTGGTCAAGATCACCACAATGCTCGCAAAGTTGCTTAGGGGTAGTGCAGTATTTAGCCACATGTCCATACATGTGGCATTTGAAACACCTGGCAATATTTAAATATTCACGCAGTCTGTATGATCGCCAAAACATGTAGGCCCTACCGGAGTTCAGTAGAGTATCAAATGCTTTACCAGGTAACTGGACTATCCAATTAACCCTGTCAGGGTGGCTTGTTTTAAAAGAATGTCTAAATATAACTTTTTCTTTTAGTTTTTCCTTAAACTGATCATCTGTAGCAACCAAGTTTTTCGATATCAAATCCTCTTTAAGTTCTTCAGGCTTCAAATCCTTTTCAACGTCGTAGATTACAATGACGGGGTCCAACTTCTTAGGAGCGGCAACGCTTAGTCCCCTACCATCGAGTCCAACACCCTTAACAATATCTACATCCTTTTTGCTTTCGAGTTCTAAGAGAACTCCTTTATTTCTTAGTTGTCTAATATTTCTTACCCTTAGATCTTTTCTCTTTGATTCCAGTACTTGGGTAACCTGATTTTTAAGTTCTTCACTAGTCCTATTATCTTTATCATTCACAGCTTTCACGATGAGGATCTGACTTGTTGATTTTTCTTTTCTAGGTGTTCCTACTGTAGAGACGCGAGGAGGAGCTGGGCTAACACCTCGAGATGTAACTTGAGCGTATGTCATCGTCGACTTACTTTTTATCTCCTCATTTCGAACCAGAAGCTTCTCCTTTTCTAAAATTTCATTTTGCAAACGGTTTTCCAAAATTCCCCACTTTGATAAAATAAATTGAATGGCACTTTTTGTTAATTTATTTGCATCGTTAAATAGGTAAGCTTCTAGTTCCTCCCTCTCTTTTCTCACCTCATCAAGTGGAGCAGCGGGCTTTTGCGAGTCGATTTCCGATCTCGAGGTGTCAAATCTTTTCCTTTTTGCCAAAAGTGGAGTACCAACCTCCTCTGTAATAGAGGAGATCGAACTCGTACGACTATGCCCTAGTCTAGGGGTAGTTCCTCCACTAGGTGTAGCGACTGGGGTAAGTACAACCTGCGCTGTATCCACTTCCATTCGCCCCTCTTCATCGCTGCTAATGACTGCAGCCTCCTTCTTCGTCTTAGGTTTTTTGGATTTTAAAGAAATACTCATAGTTGTTCCCACGAGTGTGGTGGAAAGGAGGTCCACCCGACCAGAGCCACCTTTGCCCGGGCAAGCCTAGTACATTGGGGTTTCGGCAGGTTCCTCAGGTTGGTCGCTTGGGATTGGGGCTGCCCACCCAACCACACATCCCATCGCTACGCACCATAGCTTAGGATTCGGGGGCAATTTATAGAGTTACCATACTCGCAATCCGGCCGATTAAGGCAAGATCCCCGGGCCCCTACCGTCTCGTACCAATCATAAAACCACCGAAGTGGGATTATGATTGGGTCGTTGAGACTACCAACAGAGGCTTACGCCGTAGCCGCCTTGCTGTTAGGCAAGTCGCAGAGGCATTACTTAGTTTCCCTCGATATCCACGGACTAATCCGTGGCTATGAGGTACTCACGGTGGTAACCACTAGGAGGTGAACGCTTGCAATGAGTTAGATGGCCCCAGACTGATTTCGGATACTAGAACCGAAGTCCCGACACCTCAAACGACCGCCGGGGTACATCAATCCAATCCTCTACCACCACCGTTAGCGAGCAGTAGAACCTGTGTGAATCTCGCCGGCGGCAGCGTAAAGGCGATGCGGAGTCTGCGGTCGGCAAAGTGTTAATATATAAATTCAGCCGCCTGCTGGTTGCTGAGCTGATGCGCTGATGCGCTGAACTTCACCTTACCGCACTTTGGGATGAGTTTAACTATGAATTTGAGCTGAACTTGAGGTAGGCTGGTAAAAATGTCCAAAAAGTCTGGTCGCGATCCGTTTATTTTGAACACTAGATTCACAATGGCGACTCAGCGCACGTGGCGTGAGCACGCGACCGTTGCGCGTTCCGAAATTCGGCCGAACTCTTGTCTGCTGGACAAGAGCGCCCGCTGTCGATCGATGACTGATCGATGGGACGCCGGGAGCCTCCCTGCGCGTCATTTGAAAGCCGATTCGCAAATATTCCGCCCGCCATCAACAAGTCATTGTTGTTGAAATGTTGAATCCTCTCTTTCCTGACGAGTCGGCAAGATGATGAGTTTGTGGATTGGTCGCACCAGTGATGTAGTCGCTGCCTTGAGCGTAGCGACTCTAGAGAGTCCGTTCTTGCCAGGGTGTAATGCAGTGACTTTGGCAAGTGGCCACTTGCTGGGAGCCAAGTGTTCGTGAGTTATCAGTGCCAGTGCACCGACTTTGAGCTGATGAGATGGGTGATGCCATTTGGAGATTGCCTGAAGATGTTGGAGATAGTGCGCTGACTATTGTTTCTAGAACTGTTGTGTCCGTTGCTGTATGCGCTGCCAGCTGGACAGTCGAGTCTCCTTGATGTCTAGCAGAGACGGCTCCGGAATTGAATTGAGAGCTGTTCCGACGAGGAAATGTCCTGGCATCAATGCGGAAACGTCTTCAGGGTCGTCGCTGAGAGGCTCGAGCGGTCTGGAGTTGAGCACAGCTTCAATTTGCGCAATGAGCGTTGTCGCTTCTTCAAACGTCAAAGCGAGCACCTTGATCGTTCTTCTGAGGTGGAATTTCATTGATTTCACCACCGCTTCCCATTTTCCTCCCATATGGGGGGCTGCAGGTGGATTGAAGTGCCATTGAGTCCTGCGTAGTCAAGGCCCGTATTGGTAAACGGACTTGACGGTGTAACTCGACAAAGAGGTAGTTGGCCCATCAGTTGTTGAGCACGGATCCCCCTTTGCCGAGCACACATAACACACTTGAGAATATGAGACTTCACCGGTGCTCGTCCACTGATGATCCAATGAGCCTGTCTGATGTAGGCTAGTGTGAGCTGAGTCCCGTTGTGCAGAGTGCTCTTGTGCGCGTTTTTGATGATGAGCTTCGTCAATAGCGTCTCCTTTGGAAGAATCGCAGGATGCTTTTCTTGTGCTGTTAGCGCTGCATGAGCTAGTCTTCCTCCAACCCTGAGAGTTCCCTCAGAATCGATGAAAGCTGTCAGGCGATTGAAGGGATGCGCTGAATGCAACGTGGAGCCGGCGCTGAGCAACTTCAACTCCTGCCTGTAGAACAGTTGCTGGGTTGCCTGCGTCCAAAAGAGCTTGGCCTTTTCCATGGCCTTCGATGAGATGAGGACTACTGGCGGATCTTCTAGTCTTCCGCGTAATCGAGCAACTAGCCTAGAACAAAGCGCAGTGAGTCTATAGAGCTTAATAAGTGACGAATATTTGTAAATGAGATCCCAATGATAACTTAACTTTGGAGCTGTGATGATGAGAGAGACATTGGGTCTCACTTCTAATTCTGCCACTGCTTCTGCGTGCGCTGGTTGAGCTGGCCAATGTTCTGTTGGCTGCGTCAGCCAATGTGGACCCTCCCACCAGAGGTTGAGTTTCTCTAATTGATCTGTCGAGATGCCCCGCGATGCGCAGTCAGCAGAGTTGGAAGTGCCAGGAACGTGTCTCCATTGTGCGTCAGGGGCGAGTTCATGAATTTGCGATACCCTGTTCCTGACAAACTCCTTCCAACGTCCTGGTTGTGATTTGATCCACGTGAGTGTGACATTTGAGTCCGTCCACAGATGCGTAGCCTTGAGCTGTACTTGGAGAGTATCTGAAACATATCTTGCAAGTTTTGTGAGAAGCAGCGCTGCGGTGAGTTCTAGCCGTGGGATCGTGAGTTTCTTGAGAGGCGCGACCTTAGTCTTCGCGCAAACTAGTGACGTCAATGAGCGCGTGAGCCGTGTAGAAACAGTAATGTAAATTACTGCCACCATGGCGAGTTGAGATGCGTCAGAGAAGCCGTGGATTTCCACCGTTGAGTCTTTATAGGTGCGAAACCATCGTGGTATTGAGAGTCTGGCCAGACTGTTGAGATCTTCTTTGATGCTCAGTTTGATCTCCCTGTCTGCTCACGATAGTGAATTGAGCAGAAATGAGCTTCGCATTCTTCTTCTTCTGGTATCAATGCGCTGTCGCTGACTGATGGGGGCTTCTCCTGGATCCAGAATCTTGTGAGCAATTCTTGCAAAGTATCGTCGTGCGTCGTCACAGTGTGGGCTGATCGAGAGTAATGAGATGGTACACTCACGGGTCCAAGAATTAGCCAACCAAAGATGGAAAGTTGGGGAATTGGAGTTGATGGTGGTCCCCTGATGATGTTGGGTCTGATTACTTCTCCATAGAAGTCTGCTCCAGTAATAACATCAATTGGCCGTGGTGTGAGGAAGTCCTGATCTACCAGTCTCAAATTCTTAATGTGTGGCCAGTCAGGAACGTCTGGGTTAAAGATGGTAAATATGGTGGAAACTGTGGACAGAACATGAGTTCGAATTGTTACTGTTTTCGCTGCCTGTGCTGAGTGTAGGATGATCGTCACTGCACCACGAGTTTCAGTGGCTCTGGTTCCACCAATGCCGATGATTGAGATGTTAGAGCGCTGCCTGCGCAGGTTGAGCTGAGAGGTTAAACTCTCTGAGATAAACGAGACTTCTAGAGATACCTGGTTTCTCCCCGAGAGTTTCAATCCTAAGATACTTTTCCGCATTTGTAACTTTATTCGATGGCTAGAGTTGACTGATTTCTCTCCAAATAGCCTACGGATATTCATCCGTAGGTTATTTTAGCATTTTTTTCTTTAACTGAAGTTTCACTCATCGCGAGGGATAACTTTCATACTTTTATCTTTATCCGAAATTATAGAATAAGGATCGAATAACTTTTCAAGCGGTGTTTACTGTTTAGTCGCCGGTTTTAAAGTATAGTTATACATAATTACACATAGTTAAATAGGTATAATGTAAACAAATTTATACAGGAGTAAGGAAGTATATATTTGTGCATATAGACGTGTACTGTAGATATAAATGATGGTCTTTTTAAATGTTTATATAATTATTGTTATTACAAAATTTCTGATGCTTGACATGACTCGGCAACGAGTAACCGCTTGATGTGATTTCGTGATGTTTAAAGCGAAATTTGCGAAATTTAGAAATTTTACAAAATGTAGACCCAGAAATTAATAAAGATTACAGCTAAGTTGGAACAGGAGGAGGATAGATACTTTGAATTAAGCAACGGCTTAGTATAGGTTAAGGTAAGTAAAACAGTAGTTTACAATGAATTTACTGAAGTTTATTATTACTTGTGAAAAAGATAAAAGTGCGCCTCCTTCGTTACTATAATTACTTTTAATTTAATAATAATAATAAAAATAATTACTTTTACTATAAGATATAATTATATTCCACAAAGAGAATAAACTATAACTAACTAACTATAAAATGTAATTAATTTTAATTTTACTACTTGTTGAATATAAATTGATAATTCTTAAATGAAAATTACTATAAAATATAATTAATTTTAATTTTAATAATTATTAAATATAAATTGTACGGGGCGCCCTCGCCGTACGTCCCAGACGCCCGCGCCGCCGCCTCGTCCTCGCCAGGCGCCAGCTCCGCCGCCGCGTCCTCCTCCGGGGCCGCGGTTTCGCGGGTGGTGGCCGCGTCCGCGTCCGCTGCTACCTGCTCCTGGGCCTCCGCGGGAGCTATTGATTTTTTTAAAAAGCACGGCCCTCACCCACTTCTTCACGTAAAACGAAAAAATTTTAGTTGTTGGCAAATTAGCGTTCGCATTTCGCGCCGACCGCGACCGTAACTCTGAAGTGTGCTGTTACCGATTGCGGCAGCACCTCCCGGGCTCTCTTTGTATACGCAGCGCTCTCACTACGCGGTAGCCGACATGCCGCATGGGGGACGCCACTACGAGTTTACGTTACGCACGTGTTACACGCGTCTATCGCAGCTCGCGCTTTCTACCGAGTTTTTCATTGTTACAGAATCGCGGTCCACGCATTTGTTCGATCATAACAGAATATCAAATAGATATTCTGTTTGCCTGTAAATAGTGTAAAAAGTCTCTGTTTTTCTTGTCTCCTAGTACAACGTGTGCACATCGACCACGCAGTACTTCTCTGTACATATTGTGTTGAATTCTCTGTCCAATAGACAATAAACGTTTGTGTGAAAAAACCTAGTGTGTGCCAAACTTACTCAGACAGCTCAAACCACGCTAACGCGAGAACATTTGGTCCTTCGAGCCGGATCGGCACGGCCGGTTTTTTGAACGCTTATCGGTTACATGCGACGCCATTTCGTGAAAGTGATAGTGCACCTGGCTACACGGAACTCGCAAGACCGTTACTTAGTGCCGTGATTGCTTAGATGTTTTCGGTGGTGTAGTGCGAAACAAGAGAACGCTTACATTTAAATATGCCCAAATCAAGAGACGCGTCTCCGGCTGCACAGCCGTCAGCGCCACCAAAACAAGAAGAGGAAGTGACCGCTCCGATCGTGCAGGTGACCGAACCACAGGAAGCTGGTCCTAGTTCAGGTCACCTTGTCACAGTAAACACGCAGACCACGCCGACCATAGGTTCTGGAGATCTCGAGCCTCTGCAGCCACTTCAGCCCACAGCAGATCGCCGGCCAGATTGTCGACAGAGCTGCAATTTAGAGCAAGGGCGCAGGAAGAGCGCCTCGACCAATTGTTGGCGCTGGTCGAGGCGCTCGAGCGGCTTGCAAAGGAAGACACCGCAGCAATCAGCGTGACGAAGTCCCGCGTCATGGAGGTGACCATTGAAGAAATTCATGGGGACTTCAAAACAGAGCACGCAGCTCTGTTGCGAGTGTGGCCAGCCTCGCACCAGGACCACGCATATTGCAAGGAAAAGGTGTCCACAGCCGAGAGTCGCGTGGTCATGGGAGCACGCGAGCTGGTCTTCTCCTTCCAGCTCAAGGTCCACGCCGCTCAACCTACGCCCACGCAGTCTTCTCAGACAAATCAACCAGCCTGAAGCAAGACAAGGCTGCGCGAGATGCGGTTGCCATCTTTTAACGGCGACTTCATAAAGTGGGTCAACTTTAAAGATACGTTCACGTCGGTGATCATCAACCGAAAGGACATAGAAGACAGTGATCGCCTGCACTATCTGAAGGGTGCAGTCATAGTCTCCCGAGTTTCCTTTTCCTCGGGCCGAGGCGGTGCTGTTGCCGCTGCCGGTTCTTTCTGCAGTTCGATTTCCATAATCATCTATACCAACAGAAATTTATTAATAGTTTCACTACAACTACCAATTATCGTAGCGGCCACTTACTTACGAAAACTGTTTAAAACAAAAATTCATTCTTTTAAACTTGCAACAAATGACAACCATTCCTTGTGGATATAGAGAAATTTATGAACTATACAATGTGATGTTTCTATTTAAAAAAAATTTTAGTCGAATCGAATTTAGATCGGAATCGCAAAGAAAATAGCGAAGAACCCATTTTTTAACTATCACGCTGAAATATCACGTCATACATTTCACTAGTTCCTCTATCTTTACAAAAAATGGTTGTTGTTTGTTGCAAGTTTAAAAGAATGAATTTTGCTTTAAACAGTCTTCGTAAGTAGATGGCCGCCACTGTACACTGCATTAATTCACTTTTAACTGCACTTACTGCATTGCGATCCATTCTGTATACTTTCGATATTTCGAATGTTTGCCGATGACGGACGGTGACCATCCTAGAAAATCGGCCTTCCACTCACGGCTCACGCCTAGGGTTGCGAAGTCAATCAAGATCCAGGAATCATCCCCACCGCTTACCGATTTTGGGGCTGTCGATGATTCGCCCCGATGTAAGTACACAGAACATCTAAAAACAAAGAAGATTAATACATTGTACGCGTTTTACTATTGGAAATTGTTCAAAACTTTTCATATTCTATTATACTTACATATTTCCATGGACGACGAACGAATTTGCCGGATCAGCACGGTCCTTTTTTCGAGGGCGGCAAGACATAGATTAATCGTCGTGAAGACTGGATGCTGGGAACCTTGAAATAAAGAAGATTAACATATTGTTGTGAGCACCCTTTGGATGGATCCAAGGCCTGCTGGTGCTCGCGACCGGAACATGAAGACAGCGAGAAAAAGGCGATCGGATCGATCGCCTGTCAAGCTGTCAGATTCGAGCAAGACGTCATTGAGAGCAGACGTTTCGAAGCTATATTTAATCGCATTCCTATTGTACACATTTCTATTGTAAAGCTGGTTGTTATTTATTAAAGTTTGTGTTTATTCATTATGCCGAAACGCAACATTGGTGTCAGAAGTGGGATGCCCACTCGTAGTGGTCGGCTGCGTCGCGCTTTCGCGGTATCCACGGAACCTTCTCCTCAATCGACGCCCGAGCCTTTCCTGCAGAAGATGTTCACCGACCTCCAGTGGAGCATCGTTGGACAAATGCAAGAACAACGAAGGGAGGATGAAGCTCGGAGGAGGGAGAAGGACGCCGAGGATCGGCGGATACAGGCGGCCTTTGAGACGCGACTGGCCAGCATCGAAGAACGTTTTCAGGTCGTATCTGTTCCAATAGAAAACAGCTATTGTTCGGGTAGTGGCGACGCGAACCCTCGGGCTGGGTTACTTTGTGAATTTCAAAATGTTTTTGCAGTGAATTTGAATCAGCTCGGAAACTGGGACAGGGCGAAGCACACCATCAACACGGGAGACTGCTCGCCCACAAAACAGGTCCCACGGAGATTGCCTATACATCGCCGAATGGAAGTGGACGAGTTGGTCAAGAAAATGATCGCCCAAGGCGTAATCGAGGAATCACAGAGCCCGTGGTCTTCTCCCATCGTCCTTGTGAAGAAGAAGAATGGAAGTTTGCGATTCTGCATAGATTTTCGACGACTGAACGAGATTACGAAAAAGGACTCGTACCCCCTTCCCCGCATTGAGGATACCCTGGACGCCCTCGCTGGATCATCGTGGTTTTCTACTGTAGACTTGCAGAGCGGATATTGGCAGATCTCTATGGATGAGAAGGATCGAGAGAAAACTGCTTTTTCGGTAGGAACAGGACTGTGGCAGTTCAAGGTGATGCTCTTTGGATTATTTAACGCCCCTGCAACTTTCGAACGTCTGATGGAGGACGTGTAATTTGGAAGATTTGTCTTCCAAGCTTCATGGGAAGAGTATAAAATTCAATTTGAGACCATCGCACGCGCTAACGGGTAGAGTGACAGGGAAAAGGCTACACCTACAGCCTTGATCGCGTCTTTAGGAGGGTCGGCAAGGAGCGTCCTCGCGACGCTCTCCGCTGCCCAATGTGAAAATTTCGCAGATCTTGTTTCGGCGCTTGAATTTCGCAAATTTGAACTATGTCCCTTTCCAAAGCCATAAACAGAGGAGAGATGAGAGCATCTCCTCGCTCGTCACGAAAATAGAACGATTAGCTCAATCCGCGTTTGCCGATTGCCCGGCGGAGACGCGCGATAAACTCGCCGCCTCTCAATTTGTAGCAGCGTTGTCGAGCTCCGTTATGCAGCGGGAACTGCGACTCGGCGGGTTTACATCTCTAAGAGCCGCCGTCACCAGAGCTTTCGAAATCGAGGCCGTCGAGGCAATGTCGCGTAGTTCGACGCTTGAGTCACGAGAAAGATTCCCAGAGAAACGGAAGGCTAAACCCTTTAATTATTTTACAAGGTTCCCGGAAAAGAGGAGTAGGCCCGACAGACCTGAAGAACGCATCAACGACGTGCCGAGGATCACCTGCTGGCTCTGTGGCAAGACTAACAATAGTGAATTCACATGCATTTCTTTACTACGGTTAAAAGATGCTAGCGTTGAGAAAACCACTATGACTTTGCTGCTTCTTATTTCGTTAAAAAGTAGTCCGATTTATGCGATGTGAGATATTATTTTAATCGGGAGAACACCAAGAATCCAATGGCATCACGTTCACGTTGATACGATGCAGAATAAAGAATTCGATTTTATGAAAAAATTGATGAGCCGATGGCCCGGTCGACCTCAGACCCTTGAGCGACCCCACGTAGGCGATCGGCGGAGAACAAAAGATACGGGCAGTCAATCCTAAAATGATGTACTGTTATGTATGAAATGTTTACATTTTTCATCAGATTCTCGCGAAAGTAGTATTAATGAGTTCCTTATGTTTTTCCGATAAAAATGATATCAAACACCACATAATTCGGAATGTTTTATCTGAAGAAGCAGCGAGTACGTCAGCCTGCACGCTGTACCTGGAGAACAGAAAACATGGAATAGGTAAAGCAGCGTACTCGCCATCCTATCCTATAAAGGTATAAACGATCCGTTCCAAGTGGCAAACAGATGGTAATCGCTCTTAACGTTTTAAATATTCGTCACTCTGTGTCGGCTCGCTGATTCATTTTTTTATACGCTGTAGGACTGTGTGGTGAAAACGAAGAATATTGCAACGAAATATCAGTTAAACAAAGGCGAAGAACGATCCCAGGAATATCAAAGGCAAAGACTGCTGGAAGCCAGTTTGAAACGGACGTGGCAGCGTTCGTAATAAGCGCAATGATTCTATTGCAGATAGTCGAGAACAAAAGTTTTCGACAAATATTCAAGAATTTAGGCTACAAAGAAAACGTGGTCAATCGCCGCACGTTGGGAAGAATTATTGGAACGATATACAACGATGCGGTCATCACAATCAAGGAGGATTTACGCAAAGTGGAGTACGTGTGCACCACCGCCTATATTTGGTCGGCAAGACGTCGAAATTGTTTTGGAGTGACGGCACATTGGATTGACGAAGAATGCAATAGAAAATCGGCAGCCCTTGCGTGCCGACGCTTTCCCGGCACGCACTCATTCGAGAAGATTCAGAAAATAATGAGTAGCATCCATATTGAATTTGGATTAGACTCCGAAAAAATTGTTGCGACAGTAACGGATAACGCAAGCAATTTTGCAAAAGCATTCTGCATGTTTGGAATACAACACGAGATAATTAAAGTTGCAGAAGAAAATACTTGCACGGACGTCGCGGATTATTCGTCGTCAAGTTCGACCAGCGAGGATGACGTAGAGGACGACGTTGCAGAAGACCACGAAGAGATAGTACAACAACAGTATGGAACAATCCTAGAGAAGATACTGCCCTTTCATATCCGATGTGCAGCGCACACTCTTAGTTTGTGCATTACTTCGGATATGATCCGTGCCCAACGTGTAAACGAGGAATTGGCGGGAGTACACAACGACGTCATCGTCAAGTGCAACATGCTGTGGAAAGGAGCGATGAGGCCGAAATCATCCAACGAGTAATCGGGCACACATTAAGTAGGCCTGACGAAACAAGATGGAACTCTTTATACGATTCTCTAAGGCAGATATTGGCCGTGAAAGAGAAGCTAGGCGAACTTGGAAGAGCGTTGGGAATGAAGACAACAATACGCGAGAACGACATAAAATACATTGAGGAGCACATCAAGTGTACAAAGCCAATAGCGGAGGCTATTGATATTTTACAAGGGGAAAAAATATTTTTTATGGGGTATTTATCCCATGTATTCTATCCCTGAGAAGAAAATTGGAAAATTTTAAAAAGAACACGTGGAAGTTCTGCGGACCACTCAGTGTTTGCTTGTACGATAGTGTGGAGAAAAGATTTGAAGGCTTCTTTTTTCTAACCACTCCAGAAGTCGATAAGGCAGCGTTGGCTGCCCTAACTCATCCGCGATTTACAAACCGGTGGTGCCGATGCATTGGTAACGACGACCGGGAGCAATTGATAGTGCGGTTAGAGAAGGAAGTAGCCGAATTATTAAAACGCGGCGCGTCAAGTGTCACGCCAACTTCGCCGTCGGAGAGTGACGAATATTTTGAGTTTGGCGACGAAGACGAAAATGAAGAAAATAGTGACTATTCGGCACAAGCGAAATTACAAGTGCTACATTATTTTTGCATTAATGTTGCACGCGTATCCGGAAATTAAAAAACTGTTTTTTAAATATAATACGCCGCTGCCTTCTTCAGCGCCAGTGAAAACCACCCAAAAACCTTGGACAAGGCGTGGGTACGTGGATTCTCCTTGTCTCCACCCTCCACTTGCGTCTTCGAACTTGAATACTTCTTTCTTGACTGGTTTTCGACTTCTACGAAGACGCCTCTTCTTCTTGGGTGAAGAGGAGCGGAGAACTTCAGTCATCCTGCGATCGGGAAAATCCAATATTCTTATCGACGTCCTGGTTGTCCAAAATCGAATCCATTCGTCTGATTATTCGTCTCGGAGTTTCCTTGCAAAAATGAATTCCATATTAATTCCTTTCCCTTTCTAAAAGGAAAAATCGGTGGAGCCGGACTGAACCGGGAAGACGAAAAGGCGAACCAAGCACGACAGCAGGGAACCACGCCTTGTGGGAGTGCTATCGGCTCGTTCCCCAATCAATCTCCCAGAACTCTAAACTCGTCTCTTCAACTTCTGATTCCTCTTGGCTCTTCTAGGCGAGTGGTGTCGTCCAACCATCTGTGCACCCAACAACGCTCCCGAGCTCGCGATGTCCCCTCTGACCGACCCGAGCAACAGCGTCGCTCGTCCGGCCAGTGAACAGGGACACCTATTTTCGAGTGCTGACCACACCTTGCTTACGCTACCTGGGGATCCCCCGGAATCATTCCGTCGGGGTCGTGTCTCGCGGAACACGATCAGGATCACTTCCAGGGGGGCTAGCAGGGCGGTTTCACGTATGTCCCCACCCTACTTGGACTGTCCCTTATAATGAGCTCACACTGGGAAACTCGGAAACGCATCCAGGGATGCGGCGACAGTATCCCCCGACACCTCGCCTCGATGAACTCGTTCCCTGCAACAAACTAAAAGAAAGATGGCCGAGCTACGAAGACAATCTTCGTAACCCGGACCATTGATTAGTTCTTAGCCTAATCTTCACTCTTCACGATGGTGTCCCTCGACGTCCTCTTTCTTCTTGAAATCGTCCCTCATATTTCGCAAGGCGGCACACATGGACCACCTTGCACTTCCTCTTGAGTGAACGTTGAATCCTGTAGATGATGTTATTTATTCGGTCCACCACCATATAAGGACCTTCCCAGTCCGTTTGTAATTTCGGGCACTTACCTTTCACTTTTCGTGGTTGGTACAACCACACTCGTTCTTCGGGCTGAAACTCCACTGTGTTCACGCGGCTGTCGTACCAGGATTTCATTTTCGAACTGTAAACATCCAAACGGCGTCGAACAAATTCGTGGACCTTCTTCATTTTTCCTCGGATCCACTCCGAGTATCCTCGTTCTACATCTTCTTCCCTTTCCACTTCCGGAGGCAATCCTCTTCAAAGCTGCAGGGGAAGACGAAGTTTTTGGCCATAAAGAATCATCGCTGGCGTTAGTTGGGTGTCCTCATGCCGTGCCGATCTATAAGCGAGAAGGAACATGGGAATCCACTTGTCCCAATCGCGCTGATGTTCTGCAACAAACATTAAAAAATATTGTAGCAACGTTCTATTCAGACGTTCTACTAGTCCGTCGGATTGAGGATGCAAAGGGGTCGTCCGTGTCTTCCTGATCTGGAGCAGCTTCAACAACTCCCTGAACACGGAGAATTCGAAATTTCTTCCTTGGTCCGAATGTATCTCCAAACGTACACCATGACGACACACTACGTTCTGTAGAAGAGCTCTTGCCACTGTGACAGCTAGCTGGTCCGGCATCGCGATGACTTCAGGCCATCGAGTGAAGTAATCCGCCACCACCAGCATAAACCTGTTCCCGGCATCGGACCTCGGGAGCGGACCCACAACGTCCAAGGCAAGCCTCTCGAACGGAGCTCCCACGTTGTATATCTTCAGGTCTCCCGCTCCCCTCTGCCTTGGTCCCTTCTTCGCTCCACAGGTGTCACACCGCCGGCACCACTCTTCAACGTCTTGTCGACACGAAGACCAGAAGAACTGTTGACGTATCTTCGCCAAGGTCTTGTTCACTCCAAAATGTCCAGCTGTGGGAGTATCGTGAAATTCCTTCAGCACCTCCGTAACTCTTTCGCGTGGCACCACCAAGAGAAACGTAATCGTTGCGCCATCGTGGGACTCCCATTTCCTGAAAAGTAAACCTTCGCGAACCTCCAGCGAGTCCCAAATTGACCAGTAATACTTAAGTTGTGGAGAAAAACGAGCCACGTAATAGCCACGTAATCTGTAATCGCTCGATCCAACGAGCGACCTGTCCTTCAGGCTTCTTGAAGATAAGCAGCCAGCGAAGCGCTGCATGGTCCGTCCTAATGAGAAATTTGCGACCGTAAAGAAATTGATGGAAATGCTCAATAGATTCTTTTCGGGTGACACAGTAGTTCCTCTCCGACTTCCCTAAGATTTTGGAAAAATAAGCCACGACCTTTTCCTGTCCTTCATGTTCCTAGGAGAGGACGCCTCCTATAGCGAAATTAGAAGCGTCGGTATCCAAAATAAAATCCTTTTCGACTGCTGAGTAGGCTAAGACCAGGGCCCCAGACAGTCTCCTCTTCAATTCCTGGAAGATTTCTTGGCAATCTTCGGTCCAGAGAAAATTCTGTTTGGCTTCGGTGAGACGATGCAGGGGCTTGGCGATCCTGGAGAAATCCTTTACAAATTTCCTGTAATAAGTGCACAATCCTAAGAAACTTCTCAATTCCATAACATTCTTCGGCTGTGGCCATTCACGAAATGGCGTCGCATGTAACCGATAAGCGTTCAAAAAACCGGCCGTGCTGATCCGGCTCGAAGGACCAAATGTTCTCGCGTTAGCGTGGTTTGAGCTGTCTGAGTAAGTTTGGCACACACTAGGTTTTTTCACACAAACGTTTATTGTCTATTGGACAGAGAATTCAACACAATATGTACAGAGAAGTACTGCGTGGTCGATGTGCACACGTTGTACTAGGAGACAAGAAAAACAGAGACTTTTTACACTATTTACAGGCAAACAGAATATCTATTTGATATTCTGTTATGATCGAACATAAGCGTGGACTAAGATATTAACAAATGCGTGGACCGCGATTCTGTAACAATGAAAAACTCGGTAGAAAGCGCGAGCTGCGATAGACGCGTGTAACACGTGCGTAACGTAAACTCGTAGTGGCGTCCCCCATGCGGCATGTCGGCTACCGCGTAGTGAGAGCGCTGCGTATACAAAGAGAGCCCGGGAGGTGCTGCCGCAATCGGTAACAGCACACTTCAGAGTTACGGTCGCGGTCGGCGCGAAATGCGAACGCTAATTTGCCAACAACTAAAATTTTTCGAAAATTTCGTCGAATTTAGTCATATTCAAGAGACTATATTTTTGCGAAAAATGGTCATAAAAAATATTTGGAAATGCCGTTTTGTAGGCCGAAATCTCTAATTTTCGAATCAGGAGATCAACATTTTTTTGTCTGGCCATGTCACTTCTTTTTTTAAATGAACTGAAACGAAGAAATGTTGAAACATTTTCGTTAACCTTAAAGGTATGCACAGTACGAAACAAATTTTTCATGGCAAATTCAATTAAATGGTATTATAGAGTAAACATTTCTCTTTATTTTATGCAATAGGCCGAACTCATCTGATTTTTTTTACCTTAGTCCTCGATGGCGAAACATGCTACATGATCTTAAAATTTGAGAGATCACTTGTTTTACGTTTACGAGTTTTTGTTCTTGCAGCGTCTTAATGGTTATTGCGTGTTTTCTTTTCTTAATTCAACGTCATTTTAACGTACAAAAAAAGGGTATCAAAAATTAAAGAAAAACTTTGTTCAATCTCTTTACAATGACAAAAATGATAAAATACCGCCGGCATTAGCATTACCCGAAGCGTACCACGAGGAGGATGTACGGTCGGATTCACAATTCATTGCGTGTGCACCAGCACAAATAGATGATACCCGCTCGTTCGTCACCCGTACAATATTCTTTGCTTCGGTAGCCGCATAGCATAGCCGCCAGGCGGCCACTACCTCCACGCTGATTCTCACTGCTGGAATGTGCAAGCAGCGTGTATTAATAAGGCGCTCCGCGCGTTAGGAAATCACATTCACCCTCGTTTACCGAGAGTTACACGAAAAATCTAAGCAAAATTTTTGTCTAGTTCTTATCAACGTTTGGTTACCTTCTAGCCTTTTGCTTTCAAACCTTTCACCTTTTTGTTTTCACCAAACTGTCAATTTTTCTCTTTACCGACTTCTTTTCTTCTGGCATCGTCAGTTTTCAATTTTTTACTTTCTTTTCTGTACTTGTTCCCTCTTTGTTTTGCGTTTTCTGTTGGCAAACACCATGCCACGCCGTCACCTCCGTGACAACAAAGTCGCTCATGTAGTGACTTTGTTGCATGAAGACCATAGCCAGAGACAGGTAGCCAATTTCTTTGGTGTAAGCCAGTCACTTGTGAGCCGTGCGTATGCTCGCTGTCGAGAAACGGAGCAGTATTCTCACAGATCGGGGCAAGGACGCAGATACGCGACAAGTTCTCGAGACGATATGTAGTATTTAGTTGCGTTCAATTCCGCTTACGCGGAAGTCGCCGTACCTTCATACTTTGAGTAGAATACTGGCTACACTAATGTGCCTTTTTTTTTTACGTGGGGAAAATGCTTTATGCATACCTAGTCCCCCCTGGGGAAGGGACGAGGTTATGTGGGACTTGCCGGCGGATCAGCGCCCTTACAGGACCGTATCCGCAAGCGTACCCATTAAAAACCCCACGGTGACCTCCCTGAGCTAATAGGGAGGTGGCCGGGATCTCGTAAACGAATGCAACCGACCACCTCCCAACCCATGGCAACAAAGGGTCCATCCCTATGTTAGTAGGACATCTCACGAGTCACCCATACGATGTCCCCCCTACCAAGGACCGCTCGGCTGGACAGCGCAACCCCCAGCTTGCACCGCCCGCGGTCCCCGGAGACTCCCTCCATTGCTCGGACCGAGTGTCACCAACATGGGTAACAAACCCGGATGCGGCCAACGGAGGAAGTCTCCGCGCGCAGAAAGGAGAGGTTGGCGGGAGTTACGGCTCCCAAATCAACCCCCCTTTTTTTTTTACGTGACGAAATGCGTTTACGCACGCCCCCTCATAAGGAGGGGGTAATGTGGGACTCGTCCCTTGATTTGATATAAAGGGGAATACCCACTAAAACCTCACGGTGGCCGGCCACGGCGCATTAGGGAGGAGCACCGGGATCTCTTACGAACGCTATCGGTGCCCCCCCGCAACGAAGGGAGGAGCGCCATCTCCGCCAACGGCCCCCCGCGGCGCAAGCGCCAGGCATGTTCCAAAGGAGTGGGTGGGGGCGGGCGTCGTGTGACGAACCCCCCCCCCCCCATGCCCGGCGGCCCTGCTGTCAGTCGGCGAGCCCAAAGCTTTAGCTCGCCGGCTACGTGTGCAGGGCCGCCCTACGCGGCAGACTGCCAAGAGGAGGTGAGGGTTTAGGGGGGGGGGGACTAGTCCCCCCTGCAGCAGGGGCGGCAGCTAGCCGCCGCCACTTAGCCCGCCTCAACCTTCTCCTCTCTATGCGAGCGGGATCGGTGCGCTCCCGATCCCGCTCGTCATCCTCCTTCTGCGAGACTACTGACACCGCGTTCCAGGACCTCTCGCTCTCGACCATGGCCGAAACGACGGCCGGGAGCGAGAGGTGCCCTCCAATAGCTAGGCGGAGTGCCCGCCTCTTTCACAAGAAGGCCGGGCACTCCTCCAGCAAGTGCTGCGCGGAGTCCAGCACGCGGGCGACCCCTCCGCCCAAACCTTGTGCAGGTACTCACCGAAACAACCATGTCCGGTGTGCACCTGCGTGAGCCGGTAGGTGAGTCGCCCGTGTCGGCGGTCCAGCTAAGCATCGAAGCTCGGCAGGACCGCCGCTGCCGTCCTCTTTCGGGCGGCGCCGCTCTCCAGGAGCTGGCGCCGCCACTTTTTGCGAGCCAGCTGCCACCTTTGGCGCCGGTAGGTTTCGACCGTCTCGTCCTGCGGATCGCCCCCGTTCCGACGGGGATCTTGCACACGCCGATACACGTCGGCGTGTGCCTCCGCCTGGAAATCAAAGGGGACGGCCGCCGCCTCGTGGGAGATCGTGCGATACCCGCGCGCGATCCTGATGGATATATGCCGCTGCACGCGGCGCAGCAGGTGCCGTCCACGACGGCAGGCCACCAGGTCGCGCGCCTATACGGGTGACCCGTATAGGGCCATGGATCGCACGACCCCCAGGTAGAGGCGGCGGACCCTCTCTTCCGGCCCCCCGAGATTGGGCAGGAGACGATTCAACTGGGTCGTCACCGCCTCAATTCGGGGGACCAGGCGGTCAAAATGCCCCTCCCAGCGCCACCGGTTGTCCAGGTCGAGGCCCAGATACTTCATCCGGCCCTCGACCCGGACAGCCGCATCACCACGCGGATCCAGGTCTGGGGGACCCGCCACGTCAGAGGTAGCCCATGAAACATGACTACCTCCGTCTTTTGCGGCGAGATCCGAAGCCCCAGAGCCTGAATCCTCGCGACCACGATCGCGGCCGCTAGTTCCGCCAGCCTGTGGACCCTGGTCCCATCCCGACCCACCGCGATGATCAATGTGTCGTCTGCGTAGCAGACCACAAAGACACCGGGTGGGAGGAGCCCGCACAACACCGAGTCGTACCCCAAGTTCCATAACAGGGGTCCTAAAACGGACCCCTGGGGCACGCCTCGGCTGACCCTACGACGTATCGGCACCCCGCCTCTGCCAGAGTACTCGATCCACCTGTCCGACAGGTAGTCGGCTAACACGACCCGTAGATATGGAGGCTCTCCGTGTTCTCAGGGCGCCTCCCGGATCGTGCCCTAGGGCAGGGTGTTAAATGCGTTGGCAATGTCGAGACTAATCGCCAACGCCACCCCACCTCGCGAGATCGCCCAGTCCGCGAAGGCATGGACGTGGTCGATCGCATCAAGCGTCGACCGGCCCTTGCGGAAACCGTATTGGCAGCCAGCCAACTGTATACTTCGGTCGGATAGGCCCCTCGACAGGCGGGCAGCGAGCACACGCTCGAAGAGCTTGCCCGCCTCGTCGAGGAGGCAGATCGGCCGATACGCGGAGGGCGAATCCGCGGGCTTTCCCTTTTTCGGGATAAGGACCATCCGGGCCTGCTTCCAGGCCTGCGGAACCCGCCCGGACTCTAGGCAGCCGTCGAACAACCGCCTGAACCGGGGCCCAGGATGCGCAGGGCCAACGCGAGCGCCCACCCAGGGATACCGCCAGGCTCCGGTGCCGTATTTCAGGCCACTATGCGCCTGACAGTACTCACAAACTTCCCGTCAGTGGCCCCCAGGCCGGCGGACCAGTTACTGGCCTCCGCCGGCAGGAGCGGCCGTGGACCCTCCTCCGGATCTACCAGAAAGAGGGTACCCACGACACGCTCCAGAACGGGGGGGTCGAGGGACTCCGTGACAGGGGGAGGGGCGGCTGGGCGCATGCGGCCCAGCACAATGCGGTAGGGCCGCCCCCATGGATTCTTGTCCAGAGACCCGAGGAGCTCTCCCCAGGCGCTCGCCTTGGCCCTCCTGATGGCGCGCTGGAGGTCCACCGTGGCTACTCGGTAGACCTCATACAGCGCCGCCTCCCTCGCCGGGTCGCGGTACCGTCTCCGACGGGCCCTCGTGAAGCGACGTCGCGCCGCGCTGCATGTAGCACGCAGCGCGGCAATCTCGTCGCTCCACCAGTAAGCAGCCCGCCTCGGGAGCTTCTTGGCTCGGGGCATGGCGGCATCGCACGCTGCCGTCAATGACTCCCGCGCTTCCCGATCGTCAGCTTCCCGATCGACGTCCGCGACCGGTCCAGCCGGGGCATCCGGCCAGGACGCGGCGAGGGCGGCCGCCATCAGGTCGTCCTTCTCCAAGCGCTTCAGCGCCCATCTGCGCGGCGGTCGGCCCGGCGCAAGTCCGCGAGCAGGATGGTACTGAGGGGCAGCGAAGACATCCATAAGGATGTAGAGATGGTCACTGAGGGACTCCACCTCCTCCGCTACCCCCCATCCCGACACGAGACGCGTGGCAGCAGGCGTCGCCCACTACAAGTCGACTATCGACTCGCCCTGCCACGGCACGCACGTGTTCACGGAACCGCGGTTAAGCAGCCGGAGGTTCGCTCTCGCCGCCCACTCTAGCACTGCCCGACCCCTCGCGTCCGTTGCTGAGCCAACCCACGCCGTGGACTTGGCGTTAAAGTCGCCCAGCACGAACGTTCGGGCTACTGGAGAGCGGGACAATGCGTCCCCGACCCCGTCCAGCAGCCACTCGAACGCCGTGAGGGGGGCACTCGGAGGGGCTAGACCCCGATCAGGGCCAGCTTGCCGCACTCCGCCCCGACGAACCTGTCGCCGCGGGCGAACATGCGAAGGGCCGCAGTGTCGCCGCCCACTATCACTACGGAGCCCAACGCGTCGGCCACCCAGTTCGGGCGGTCGGCGACGCGGTATGGCTCCGCGGCGACCGCCAACCCCACACCTAACTCGGCCAGGTAATGGATAAATAAGTCCTGCGCCCTGGCCGAGTGGTTGAGGTTGGCTTGGAGGATCCGGACCGGGGGCATGAACTTTAGGCCATGTCCATGGCCTCCCTTGGGCCGGATCCTCCTTCCTCCTCCTTCCTCTCGGGGCGACGGATGAGGCCCTCGACGTCCACGCCCGGCGCGAGGATCTCGCCCGCAGCGCCTCAGCCGGCGCATCTGCCGCCGATCTATTGACCGGCGTAGATTCGCCCGAACTCGGGGTCGTCACGCGCGCCTTCCTCCCCTGCTTTGGCGGTGGAGGGGCACATTTTTTGGCCCCGAGCTGGTGGTCGGCTGGCCTGCCCAGGTCAGCACAGACCGGGTAGCGCATGGGCGCCGTGCACTTACGTGCCCGGTGGCCCGCACCGGCGCACCTGTAGCACCAGTACCCGCGGTCCGTCTCAAGGGTGTATTTCTGCCACACGTGCCCGAGCTCCAGGCACCTGAAGCATCGGAGGGCTCGCGTGGGCAAGGCCTCCACTCGGGCGGACGACCAGCCGACGAGCAGGCGGCCAGCCGCCAGGCAGCGGAGTCAGACGGTGCCCAGCCCGGTCCCGGAACGCCGAATTATGCCGGTTTGGACCTCGTCCACCCGGCACCCGGTTACCGCGGCAACTACCGCCGCCACGCCGTCGGCCGTGACGGATTCGTCCAGGCCGCTAACCCGCGCCTCGGCGGATTTAATCGGCAAGGACACCCTCACGTCCGTGCCGGCGAACAGCTCCGCCAGGCGACCGGCCAGTCGGTCCGCCCCGGCAGCGCTGTCCGGGCCCGGGATCTCTAAAATGGAGGAACCGGTCTGCCTCTTGCGGTACCGGATGCCGGTTACCCCGACATCCCATAACCGCACGCCAGCGACCGCCTTTGACATCACCTCTTAATAGGTCATGGCGCTGCCCGGGGCGACGGTGAGGGATACCGCCGCCCTCTTCGGCGCACACGCCGGACGAACCCGCGGCCCGGCCGGAGCTCCAGTCGGCCACGCCCCGCGAGTGCGAGAGCGTGCCGTCCCCGCACGCCTCTCCTTGCGTCCGAGCACCTTCGACTATGTCTCAGGTGCCTGACAGATCAGGGAGGGCGCGACAGGCGCAGGCGGAGGCCTCGCCCGGGACGCAGCCGGGGCAGGCGCGGCACGGGGCCGGTCTCGGCCCGGCAAGGCCGGAGCAGGATGGGCAGCGGCGCCACCCGCTTGCTTCTTCCCGCTCCTCTTCCTGCCTCTCTTCTTTTTCGCGGGCTCTCCGCTGACTGTCCCGGGGCGGCTCCCCACCGCCGAGGGGCCAGGCTGGGAGGGACCCGCAGGATGGTACGGCACGCTGCACTCGCTGCGGAGCCCCGCTCGCGGCGGCCACCAGCGAGACCGCCCCCTGGCGCGCCGCGAGGCGCACCTCCATCTCGCTACAGAGGCGACGGATGAGGCCCTCGACGTCCACGCCCGGCGCGAGGATTGGGCCGCCCATCGCAGACTTCCGCGACGGACCGGCGGGCACAGGCCTCGAGGCAGCAGACCGACTCGACCTCGTCGTCGAAGACGCACTCGGCGGCGAAGGAAGCACCGGCACCGATACCGCCGGATCGACGGGCGGCGGCACCGACGGCACCGCGGCAGACGCGACGGGGCCTCGCGCAAGCCGGGCTTCCAGCTCGGTCACGCGGGCCCTGAGGTCGGCGACCGTCTGCTCCAGCTCCACCTCCCGGGCCGAGGTCTTGACACGCTTCGCCTGTTCGACGACAGCGTGCCTGATAGTGGCCGCTGCAATCCGCAGCTGGCGCACCATCGGCCCCTGAAGGTTGTTGGAGCATTTCGCAACCCTCAGGACCGCCTCCGAGCTCTCGAAAATCCGAGAGTCCAGTTCGGCGGTCGGGGCGTGGCGCATCTCTTCCGCCAGCTTCTCTTCGCCCTTGAGGGGCTTGCAGGACCTGGAGATCCGGACGGAAGACACTAAATGGTCCGCGACGTCCATCGCCAGGCGCTGCTTCCACTCGCTGGGCTTTCGCTTCGCGTCGGCAAGGCCGACACAATCCCCAGCAATAGGGGGTCGACCTCGCTTCCTCCTTAGCGGCGACTGCAGGGAGCGCGCTGACCACACCGAGCTGACTGACCCGTCGGAGTTAGCGCCAGTGCCGGACGCGTCTACAGCCTCCAGGAGGCGGCCGGAGCGGAGTTCCCGCCCCTCCACCCTCTCCAACCGGACGACGGGCTGCGCGAGAAGCACGTCCTCGCGCACCCTGACGCCGGAAGACGCCGAAGCGGAGGAGGTCGACTACTCCTCAGCACGCCGGTACTGAGGGATCCGACGCCCTCTGCACCGTAAACGCTTAATCCTCGGTTGTCCATGGTCATTTTCAAAGCACCCCATTGCACGTGGGTGCCGTACCCATGCCTCCAAACTTGCCATGTCGTCAACAGAGGATCCGCCAGATGCCAGCTCACCGCGTTCGCCCTCCGCATCCAGCAAGTCAGTTCTCGCAAGCGAGCGCCGACTCCTGAAGCGGAGACCCAGGAGCAACGCGAGGAGGTGCGGTGAGTGGACTTGACCGGACGCAGCCCGGCGACTTCGCCGAAATTCCTCGCCCAGGAGGACGCCGAAGCGCCACCCTGGTGTAAGGGAATATCAGCTAGGTCGTGGTTTTTTACCCGACCTGGAGGTTTGTGAAAGAGGCATGGTGACCTCGACCAACTGCCCCAGTGCCAGGAAAGCGTGTGTCCAACCTCATGCTCCCCTCAAACCAACCGCCCCCCTACCCACACCCCATGGACGCTCCAAAAAAAAAAAAAATTGGATAGTGGGGTTCCCGGCCCCATTGTCGCGACTGTCCCGCCCGGATGGGGGAGAACATCTGCTCTCCCCCCTATGCCCATTCCCTCTGCCTTTGATTTCTGGCGGAGAGGGGGTCGGCCTCCCTCTCACTCTCCGCGGCGTCCTTCTGCGTCATAACTTCCTCGCAGAAGGAGGCTAACGCCTAACAGGACCTGTCGTCGGCAACCATGTGGTCCATCCCAATAATACCTCTTACGACACGACGCGGCGCCGACCACGTTGGACATTCTTCCAGCGCATGCCGCTCCGTGTCCTGGGCCTCCCTGCTGTGGTGAAACTGCGTCGTCGGTTTCCTCCCTATGCGACCCAGGTACTCCCCGAAACATCCATGCTCGGAGAGCACGTGAGTCACATGGTAGGTGAGCCTAACTCGCCTCCTGCACCATTCTCCCAGAATGGGCAGGAGGGCCCGGACTATTGGACGGCCCGAATTTTCGGCAGCTATTTCCTGCTGCAATCGGGCCATCACGTCCTGCCAGGCCTGGTGCCTCAGCACTTCGACCTCGTCCCCCTCAGGGTCAAGCTCCGGCCGGCGGATGGAGCAGGCAATCCGGTAACTGGATGCCCGCTCCCCCGCCATTATATGGAGGGGAGCCAAACCCGCGAGGAGGAGCACCGCCTCCTGGGCCGCTCTGCATAGCATATGACCGTGACACCGAGGGGGAGAGGAGGTCCCACAGAAGTGGTCTAAGGACCGACCCCTGCGGGACACCGCGGTGCACCTTCTCCCGCCGCATACGATTGTTTGTCGGGTGTCCCTCAACATCACCCGGAGGTAGGGGTGCACCCGAAAGAACTCCAGAGCCCCCGCCACCTCATCCCAGGGCAGGGTTTTGAAGGCGTTGGTGATGTCAAGACTCACCGCTAACAAAACCCGACCCCGGACGACGGCCGCGGCCCGGAGGGAGGCAAGACGGCCGATTGCATCGACCGACGAGCGTCCTCCCCGAAAGCCTTACTGGCTGTCGTTCAGTGAGGGACCATCACGGGACAGATGCTCAACGAGGCGGTCCGCAAGGATCTTCTCAAAGATTTTTGCCGCCTCATCGAGGAGACATAAGAGCCGGTACGCGGAGGGGGAGTCGGGGGGCCTTCCATCCTTTCGGAGGAGGACCAACCCTGCTCTCTTCCATTTCCTGGAGAAGGTCCCCCGGCTCAGACAGGTGTTTAGAATCTGTATTAGAGCCGGGGCAAGGACGTCCAACACCAAGGCCAGAATCGGCCCCGAACCCCATCGGGATCGGGAACTTTCCTGCCCCCCTCCCGGATTCGCTAGACAGCTCAGGATAGCTTCTGCATCGTGACCCCCAGTTCGTCGGTCCAGTTAAATCGGACCTGACGTGGCGAGTGTCTACCACCACTTCCCCCACTGGGGGGGAAAAGTGCAGCTGTAACTCGCCCCAGGAACTCAGAGTCCAACTTCTCCGTCACGGGGGGCGCCCACTGGCGGAGCTTACCCAGCACCGCCTTGTACAGGCGCCCCCACGGGTCCCTATCAAGAGTACACAGGAGCTCATCCCAGGCCTTGGCAGCGGCAGCGGCTATCTCACGCTGGAAAGACATCCTAGCCGCTCTATATTCCAGGTACAGAGCAGCTGCCCTCGCCTCGGTACACTAACGTGCCTGATGTTCGGGCATCTAGTTTCTATGCCGTCGTCGCCTTCGGAGGACAACAACGGTGATTCCAACTGCCACCTCGAGTCCAACTCATTCTATGAACGAACGGATGGGGCTTGCTTCAGCCGAGGGAGTCTACGGCCGAAGCCTGTAAACCCAGTTTGATGTCGTTCGAAATAGTGCGTATCCATAGATCGTGTCATACTTTGTCGATCTTACGAGAGGTAAGGGGAAAGATATCAAACCTATTCTTGCGTATTCTGGTGCGTTCGATGTTCTTTGATTACAAATACCGTCCGCGCGTATTTATGAAACTTTTGGAAAAGGTGTTCGTTCGAAACGAGCTGAGCTTCGGACACCGGCCATTGTAGACCGAGATCCTCTGCCGCTCGTTTCAGGAGTTCGAGCGCATCGTGATACCTGGGATAGTCGAAGAGTACGTGGTGTGATGTTTCCACCCCACCACAAGTACAATTCTCGTCTTGCGCCAGAGCAAATTGTCTTAGCTTCACACGGAAATCTCCATGTCCACTAAGGAACTGCACTACGTAGTGGTCTAAGACCATCCATCTCGCCTTTAGACGGTCCGAAACATCTGGAAAGTATTGGAGGGTTACCCTCCTCTTTGTCGATGACGACCATCTCATCTGCCAAATTCGAAGGAGTTTCTCCCAGACCCTAGCTCGCGCTTCGGATAGGGATACTCGTCCCGAGACAAAGTCTTCGTGACTAATCAGACATACTCCTAAAGAGATCGATTTTTGTCGTCGCGCCATGTAAGCAAACGCACTATCCGCTATCACCAAGTCCACCGGTATCGTTCCGGCGATCACAGCGATCTTGGTGACGCCAAGAAAGACCCTTCTCTGTGATTTTGCCAGAGTAGATCCACCCGCGACACCGATAAGGTCCGCCCAGCCCGCAGCACCGTTAGTTACGATGGGAACATAGACCCCTTTGTACATGACATTCATGGCTCTATGTCCGACTCCCTACTTCGATTTCGCAAGTCTAGCCAACGCATACAACGTTTGGGTAGTCTTGGCACTCAGATAATTAGCATGAGAATTAATCTTCATTCCAGAGTCGATATGAACTCCAAGATACCTTATGGTCGTCTTGTGAGCCACACTCCTCTCTCCAATCTTTACCACGGGGGGTCTTGCTCTATCCAGAGAACCTTTCAAGAGCACCATTTCGGTCTTTGCCGCCGAAAGTTCTAATTTCTCTTTGGCGAACAAAGTGGAAATAGTATCGGCGACAATCTGCCCTTTACGCTGCAAATCCAATCTCGCATTGCCAGAGACAATAACGAGAAGGTCGTCCGCATAGACTATGGGTTCGCAGAACCTGATGTTCATAAGAGTTTGAAGGAGCTCGTCGAAGACTAAGTTTCAACGACTCGGACCGAGAATGGATCCTTGTAGGCAACCCTTGGTGACGTTCTTCCGCACAATGCCATGTTTGGAAGGTAATCCACCATCAGGTTGTAAAGATTTTGAGGGCATCCCCAGCGTTTCAGCTTTTCGAGTATTCTTTGCCACCAAACATTATCGAAAGCTCCGGAGATGTCGAAGCTGAGACCCAAGACATACTTTTCCTCACAGGCGGCGACCAACTCTCTCAGCAGGACCAACGCGACTTCCATCGATCTGCCAGGACGGAAACTAAACTGTCTTTCGGAGCAGTATGTCGAATTTAGGAACACATCTTTCAATCTTAGGATTATAAGCTTTTCAAGGACCTTCCCCAAGATTGAAAATAGGCATATTGGCCTATACGATTTGACCTCCGTTTCCGGCTTGTCGGTTTCTTTTAGGATAGTCCGTATGAATCTTCCAGTTAACGGGGAAGACTCCTTGGTACAGACACCCGTTGTAGAGGCGAAGTAGACCGCTACGGATGGAACCATAAGCGCGTTTAACTACCTCAACCTCCACCCGGCCCGGCCCAGGACACTTGCCTCGCTTTAGGCTCGAGATCGCGTCTCCAACCTCCCTTCTAGTGAAGACAGGGCAGTCCTCCGTCGAAGGAGGAGTGACGGACTCGCGTCTGATATTTGCCTGCTCCGGGGTGTCCTCCTCAGACGAGTCGTTCGGGATTAACGCTGCAAGGAGCTGCGAGGCAGTGGAGTTCCAGTCCAGTGTGTAGCCTTCCGGCGTTCGAATGTTAGAGACCGCAGCCTCAACACATAATTTCTTGGTGGCGATCTTGTAAACAAGACCCCACGGCATTTCGTTCCCCTGCTCGGTAACAAAGTTTTTCCAAATTTGAAACTTTGCAGCGCGCATTGCAACGGAATAGGCAATCCGCATACTTTGGTAATCGGAATGCTTTGCCGCTCTTCTTCCTGGGTCTCTTTTTCACTGGACCTCTGGAAAGCACGTCTCATACGATACACGTTCATCTTCCTTCTAGTTAATTCAGATGTCCACCGAAGGACTGACTTTGAGTGCCAGTGCTTGGGACGCATGGACGCAACGCACGCATCAAGGATCGATTTCTCGACCTCTTGTGCTAGGTGTTCGATAGCCCCTCGATCCTCAGTACCGTGGGGGAGATGCCATACGCACCCAAGCAGCGCTCTGTTGAAGCGGGGCCAGTTCGCATGCGACTGACGATACCTCGGCTGTAACCCCGGGTACTTCGATACGTCCGTGAATTGTAAGACAAATTCGATGACTCTATGGTCACTGGACATCCAGTCTTTGTGGACCTGCCAGTTGCACACAATATTCAGCATGTCGGGGGTCACGAGGGTGACATTGATCCAAGATTCCCCGCTAGGGCTGGAGTACGTAAGGATACTACCAGCCTCGTTCAAGATGGCTAAGCCGTGTTGGCAATGAACTCTTCGAGTTTCTCGCCCCGCGTGTCCGATCGAAAGCCACCCTACACGGGGGATTTGGCATTGACGTCTACCAACGACTCGCCTATGGTTAAGGTCATTGAGTATCTTCTCCAGAAGTGCCAAACTACGATCAATCTCTTCTGAGTATTGAAAGTACTGGCTGACCAGGTAGAAGCTGCCGAAAGCTCCACTGATGGAAATACACGAAAGATGCGTGTCACGCAGCTGCGAGATTTTGACCACAGACACCCCTGGATGTTTGACAACGATTGCTGCCATCACCGAGTTGCCACCTGTGACTACTTTTGCCGCCAGGCCCATTCCGGACACTGTCCCTTGGTGGCAGTAGGGTTCCTGTACGAGCAGTACATCGATCTTACGCGAATGCATCAGCTCTTTCACCTCATCAAGAACGACATGCGCTCGCTGCATATTATGCTGCACGATCCGAATGCTGCTCAGATGGGTGCGTTCCGTGGAACGATCCTCCATAATCCGTTCTTTGAAGGAGACTTTCAAGCGCCGCCTTGTGAGGCGGGCAGTTTTTTTTTTGTCTTGAGATCGGTGGTCGTGCTTCATATTCCTGCGCATGCAATTTGAGCAGACCGAGGTCTTTTTCACATCCATGCAGGATATAATGGTATGTCCCTTTTGGGCACAGTGACCGCAAACTTCCTCCTCCGATTTGCAAAACTTCGCCATATGGCCAAACATTTGGCACTTGTAACACCGGGTCACTGCGTGGTAGTCTGAACCCTACAAGACATCCACCCAATGTAAACCTGGCCGCCATTCTCCAAACCGACTGTGGGTGCTGCGAAGACCGAGGCAATCTGACTTTACGGATTGTCTCGATCGCGGCGGCCGCCCTGCGATTGGGACCTCCGGATTCGCGTCCTGGATACCTTTGTCGACATTAGGCCCACCATGAAGTACCTGAGCCTGATCGTCGACGGCCGCTGGCGCTTCAAAGAGCACTTTGACAATATCGGGGAGTCAGAGTTGAGGGTTCGCCACTTATATGCGGAGGTGGTGCGGTCGATAGCCCTTTATGGGGCCTGCGTGTGGTATCGCTCGCCGTGCGGGCCATACAGGGATACCGTATTATCTCTGCCAGGGCGGCGGGCCTCCTTGCCGTGATTTCGCCCTTTCCATCTGGCACCGGTGGAGCGGGCGGCGATGTTCACGATCGCCTGCTCCGCCCGCCACCCTCCGGGGGTGGAACTCGCGGCGGGGGAGGTACGTGAGGTCGAGTGCCAGAAGAGCTAAACCCGCAGAGACACGCTGGCGCGGTGGAAGCAAGAGCTTGCTCCATCGGGACGTCCAATTGTCCGGGCCATCCTGCCCATATTTGATACATGGTGCAGGATGCGGGAAAGGTTTATCTTTCGCCTCATGCAGGTGCTCTCCGGGCATGGATGCTTTGGAGAGTACCTGCACCGGATGAGGCGGGAGCCGACACCGCAGTATCACCACTGCGGCGAGGAGGTGGACACGGCGTGGCATACACTCGAGAAGTGTCCGGCATGGGCCGCGCCGCGCCGTGCCCTAAGAGTCGTAGTGGGTGGGTGACGTCACCCGCACCGGCGTACGCCCCTGCGTAGGGATATCAATGGTGGGGGGCCGCGAGGGGCGCCCCCGCGACGTTATGTGCCTCGCACGGAGACGGCTAATGTGGTGGCACGGGGTGTGAGCTGACGCTGGCCCCACGAGGGGCTATAATTCCCCCTGTGACGGGCCAACCTGTTCGACCTATCCCCACTTAGACCACCGGGTATTGTGGGGGAGCATAGGGGGTGGGGTGGGGAGGGTCAGGGCGTGCCAGATCACGTCTCCGACGATCCTCCCCTGCTGATGTCGGCGTCTTCTTGTCCTGGTATTCAGGGAGCTCTTAGTTTCCTGAACCAGTACGGATACGAAGACGCCGGGGGTTGTGGGTAGACCGAGTGGAAGCTCGGGAAGCCCGTTCCGACGGCCCCAGAGATGGGGACACCGAGCGGGTCCCTCAGCCCGGGGTCTTATAGAGTAGGTAGTAGGCGAAGCTAACACCCTCCCCCCGGGATGCATGTATGTTGGGAAGTATCCTGCGAGTACTCGCGTGTACCAGGCGCTTCCCACGTAGCTCAGGCGGGTGTGGGAATTTAGTGGGCAGCCATTGCGGACGGGCGCAGTCCCTCATAAGTAATAAAGAGAGGCCGGTTCTACCTCAGGAGCTCCGAGGGGAGAATCGAGGGCGAGGGGCGAGCGGGGGGAGGTGCACGAGTGGTGGTTGTGGGGGGTGTAAGTATTACCTACAGTCGGTAAGGTAGGATGCAATTATTACCTACGATCGTTAAGGTAGAGGGGGACACCACCGGTCGGTAATTAACAGCGATCGGTAAAAAAGAAAAACGCAAATTTTACATGTAACGATATAACCGGGTAAGGGTGGGGAAACTGTCCTCTTCGCGCGAAGGAGTGGTGGTGTTTTTTCAGGCCCCGCGGGTTCCCTCTCTTTCTCGCGCCCAATTATTTTCTTCCTCGCACTCAGGCCCTTTTACCCGTGCAACACGTAAGATTAGAAAAGCTGAGGTAATTATCATAGGTAATTATCAGAGATCGGTAAAAAAGAAGAAGAAAAACATCATTTGTTCGACGTTTGGTAAGTATTATTATCGTTATCAGAGATCGGTAAAAAAGAAAAACGCAAATGGTACATGTAACGAATTGTGGCGTGAAATAGACACTGCGTTCGAGAGCCGCGTATTAACCGGCGCTGTTTTAAATTCCCACTACATCAAACAGCGTAACTTTCTTCGGGATGCGAGAGACGTTGTGCTCGAGCATATACGGGGTGCATTGGTGAAACATAAGACACTGAAAGTGAATACCGCGTTTAATGGAGAGTTTGTAGCGGGTGATAAACGCTCAAACAAGACTATCAGCACGAAAAACTGTGAAATCTTCGGCGCGATCAATCTCGAAGAGTGGTACGAGCAACGCGTCGTCGAACCCACTCTAGCATCGATGGAAGAATTTCAAGAACGGTATAGCAGATGGGCACTGTCGCTTATACTCAATTTAATTGTTAACGTGAATAAATATATACCGCTGCATGGTGGATGTAACATACAATTACCGCGAGAAATACAACTAAAGAGAGCTGTAATCAATATATGCTCGAACGACAATGCATGTTTCGCGTGGCCGCTCTGCATCCAGCCGAAAGGAACGCATGTCGGGCACCGGTATATCCTCATTATTCAATAGTGTTGAATATGCAGGATATCGAATTTCCAATGAAATTGAACCAAATTAAAAAGTTTGAACACGTCAACAACATCTCCATCAACGTCTACACCACTGAAGAGAAGAAGGTTCTGCCGATACGGCTCGCCACACGGAAGATGGAGAGACACGTCAATTTGCTGTATTTAGAAGGAGCAAACGGCGTTGGACATTTCGCGTAGATCAAAAACTTGTCTCGCCTCGTGAGCTCACAATTGAGTAAAAAGAATCATCGAAAATACTTTTGCGATAGGTATGTATATAATAATAACAATTATTTTTTATTTTTTAAATATGTTATGTTTGAAAAAAAATTTACGTCTTTTTATTGCAGATGCTTGCACTACTTTAGTTCGAGTGAGAAGCTAGAAGCTCACACCGTAGATTGCGAGAAGATGAACGAATGCGCAATCGTATTACCAGATGATGAAAGCAAGTGGCTTAGCTTCGACTACTACATCCGGAAAGAGTGACATCCATTTGTGGTGTACGCCGACCTCGAGTGCATTCTGGAGAAAACTGATCGAGAAGCACCAAGATCCACGTACCAGCATCATAAAGTATTTAGTATTGCATATTATGTTCAATGCGCGTACGAGTCGTCCTTGTCGGTATACCAATGTCGTCGTGATGCGAATTGTGTTTCCTGGTTCGTCGAAGAATTAAAGAATTTGGCACATTTTGTTAAATCAATTTGATCAAATAACATACAAATGGATGATTTAACGAGCGAACAGTAGGAGACATTTCGCAACGCGACGCATTGTCACATTTGCGAAAAACCGTTTGGAGAAAACGATACGAGGGTTCGCGATCATTGCCATCTAACCGGTCGGTACAGAGGTCCCGCGCATTCCAATTGTAATCTAAATTATAAAAACTCTTTTTGCATTCCTATAGTCTTTTATAATTTGTCCGGTTACGATTCGCATTTTATTATCGAAGAAATAGCTAGAGCCTTCGAGGGTGCCGTCAGTGTATTGCTCCTAACAAAAGAAAAATACATCTCATTCACAAAAAGTGTCGAAGATCCAAATGGACCGTCGCGAAATTGTATAAAATTGAGATTCATCGATTCATACAAATTCTTGAGTACCAGTCTCGATAAATTAGCGTCTTTCTTAGATAAAAGCAAATTTAGAATTTTACGAACCGAGTTTCAATATTTGTTTACCGAAGATTTCGAATTATTGACGCGAAAGGGTGTTTTTCCGTACGAGTACATTGACTGTGCCGAAAAGTTGGAACAATCATGTTTGCCATCGCGCGAATCATTTTACAGTTCCTTGACGGATGATACAGTATCGGAGAGCGAGTACGCGCACGCCGAGAACGTGTGGATACGGTTTTCCATTCAAACGCTGGGCGAGTATAGCGATTTGTATTTGAAAACAGATGTCTTGCTGTTGGCTGATATTTTTGAAAATTTTCATGAAAGCTGTATAACAAGTTACGGACTCGATCCCGCGTATTATTACACTCTGCCCGGTTTTACGTGGGATGCTATGCTGAAGCATACAAAAGTTAATTTCGAATTACTAACAGATATCGACATGGTCCTGTTTATCGAACGCGGTATATGCGGCGGATTAAGCCAATGTTCAGGTAGATACGCGATAGCCAATAATAAGTACATGCAGTCGTACGATCCATCGAAAGCGTCGTCGTACTTGATGTACTTTGATGTGAAAAATCTGTATGGATGGGCAATGTGTCAACCATTGCCATATGCAGAATTTCGATGGGTCGACAACGTTGCAAACTTTGACGTGTCTTCGATTGCTGCCGATTCGCCTACGGGTTATATTCTAGAGGTTGATCTAGAATATCCGCAACGCTTGCACGACATTCACGCGGACCTGCGGTTCTGTCCCACACGTGCCAAACCACCTGGCAAAAGAGAGGACAAGCTGCTCGCAACTCTATACGATAAGCAGCGCTACGTTATCCACTATCGTAACCTGCAGCAATGCACGCGACATGGTATTCGTATTACAAAGATACACCGCGTCCTCCAATTCGCACAATCACCCTGGCTCCGCGACTACATCGAATTAAATACAAAGTTTCGAACTCTCGCTACAAACGATTTTGAAAAGAATTTGTATAAATTGATGAACAATGCGGTATTTGGCAAAACTATGGAGAATATACGCAAATCACGTCGATGTAAAATTAGTAACAAAATGGGAAGGGAGATATAGTACGGAGGCAATGATCGCAAAACCAAATTTCCACAGCCGTAGCGTGTTTTCGGAAAACTTAGTCGCCATCGAACTGCGAAAGCTTGCGGTGAAGTTCAACAAACCGATCTATGTGGGTATGTGTATACTAGATATATCTAAGGTTTGTTTGTATGAATTCCATCACGATTACATGTTACCCACACATGGCGATAAATGTAAAGTTATGTATACCGATACGGATAGTTTAATGTACCACATCGAGTGTGAGAATATTTATGATACTATAAAACGTGATATTAATCGATTTGATACAAGCGATTATCCGGTAGGGAACGTTTACGATATACCGCTTGTAAACAAAAAAGTCCCCGGTTTGATGAAAGACGAAAACAATGGGACAATAATGACAGAATTTGTTGGACTCAAAGCGAAAATGTATGCACTGCGTGTAGATGGTAAAAAAGATACGAAAAAGGTGAAAGATGTAAAAAGTAACGTTGTTTCCAGGATGATAACTTTCGACGACTACACGCAGTGCCTACGAAACGAAATTGAAATGATTCGAAATCAGACATGTATAAGATCAAAATTACACAAAGTAGACACAATGGCGGAATCAAAAATCGCTCTGAGTCCGTACGACGATAAGCGGTATATCGTACCCGACTCAACGGATACATTGCCGTGGGGTCATTATAAAATACCGCTTTAGATATATCAGTATATGTATTTTGTAAATCATTTTTACCTCGATTTTAATAGATGTACGTATACATTTAGTTGTAAATAAAAAAAAACATTGTAATGTAACTAATAATGCTAGTATATATATAAAACTGAATATTTAATTTAAAAAATGTTAATTTTTTACAATACATTATCTTTATTTATCCATGAATTGTGTGCACTATTCAATCCTAACCATTTCACGTACACCTTATTCCCTTTCCGGCGTAACACTTTGTCCACAAGGTACACATCAGCGTTAGCAACACGTTGCAACTCGTGTTCGTAAAATCGTCCAACAATTGGTTTTCTGAACCTCGGCGATCGTAAATATTTCAGTACCCTAATTAGGTGTGTAACCTTTTTCAAAAATTGTTTTCAATTTGCTCACACGTACCGCATCTCCCACTCTGAATCGTGCGGGAGCGGCAATCTTTACGTGAAACATGCATTGTCGTTCGAGCATATATTGATTACAGCTCTCTTTAGTTGTATTTCTCGCGGTAATTGTATGTTACATCCACCATGCAACGGTATATATTTATTCACGTTAACAATTAAATTAAGTATAAGCGACAGTGCCCATCTGCTATACCGTTCTTGAAATTCTTCCAGCGATGCTAGAGTGGGTTCGACGACGCGTTGCTCGTACCACTCTTCGAGATTGATCGCGCCGAAGATTTCACAGTTTTTCGTGCTGATAGTCTTGTTTGAGCGTTTATCACCCGCTACAAACTCTCCATTAAACGCGGTATTCACTTTTAGTGTCTTATGTTTCACCAATGCACCCCGTATATGCTTGAGCACAACGTCTCTCGCATCCTGAAGAAAGTTACGCGGTTCAATGTAGTGGGAATTTAAAACAGCGCCGGTTAATACGCGGCTCTCGAACGCAGTGTCTATTTCACGCCACAAGAGTCCAATGCTTGAATGGCCGGCACCTTCGTACACGAAACGTCTGCACAACGAATACTTTAGACTATCGAGACGCGCGATACGTGCGATCAACGATTGTTGAACACCGATCGATAATCGTGGGCGTTTTGCTCGACTATGTTCTTCCACCGACTCGAGGCACTCGTTGCATCGTTCTTCCCATGCGAGGTATTCTCCTTGCGAAGTCAATCGATCGGCCTGGTCCCACAATCGACTTTCCATTTCCAAGAGTTCTTCAATGGTTGCACTCACTTCTTCGCTGGGGGGTCACTACAGAACGGTTTGAATGCAGTTCAATCTGCAGCACAATTTTTATACTCTAGGTCACGTGATTTTGTCACATGATATGCTCCTACTATGATGTCACGGCCTGCAGATTTTCGTAATCCCCTCATATTCCGTATCGCTGTTTTCGTATGTTTTCCTGAGAACGTATATATATTTTTGGGAATTACACCACTGATGTATCAACTCATTAGAATGACTCCGCGATGATGAGGGTCTTATTACGTATAACAAAATTAGATCACGCGCTACGTAAAGATGTGTATGCTAAAAATAAATGTGGATAAGAAAGTGAAATGTGTGTGGGAGGGGAGATTTGCTGTTTCAGCATTTTTTTCTTTTTTGTCCATCTGACAAAGAGTGGGGGGTGTTATACAAAAATGTCTAAACGCTTTTTTTCAATCATTGTTCGCAACATCGTTCTATCGCCTCGTATTGAAACATCAGCGATGTGGTTCAATGCTGAAATCGCTCGAGCAACGCGAGAGAATCTTCCGAACAAGGAGTTCAACCAACCGTTAACAAAGAAATCGCGCACACAGTAAGTTCTTTGACAATATATTGCAAAATGTGCAGTCAAAATTCAATATCCTTTATAACTTTTTGTTTCTCTTGTCAGTGATAGCGATAATGTTCATTCGGAACGTAGAGCAACACGCGTGGTGCGCATACTGGGGAGGAGATATCCCCTGACGGATACATTCTACAAGTATCTCGACATCCGGGTTCCAATCGGTGGTTCATGCGACGTAGAGTTGGCTATAGGAGACTCTCGTGGAAACGAAATTAAATTTTCTATGGATACGTGGAAAGATCTCCTACGAAAGAGGCATAACTTTCTGCAGATTTTTGCTGATACACCAGGAACCTCGAGCGAGCCGATAAGCATTAATGATGTAACAGTTAAACTCCGACAACTAAACGACGTAAAACTCGCAAACCTCTCAAATTCTACCATCTCTATGTTCATGAGTGAAAAAACCGTACAAAAGTTGTTCGCTTTCGAATATTGTATCGATCACATGTACAGTTGGCTGTCTGAAAACTTGTACCTGGTAGAATCTATGTACAACAAGTTTATAGAAATAATACAAAATGCTGAAATTAAGGATTATGCAAAGGCAATTGTTGAACATGAAAATTTTGAGCGTCATTCATTGATTGACTCTGAATTGTTAGCATTAGGTTTAGATGTAATGCTGGAATACAGTTATCAATAAAAAAGATATAGCTTGAATATATGTGTCTTTCTTTCTTTCTAGCACATTTCCTCCCATATCATATTCTCATCCAGTGTAAAGTTTCCTTCGCATGTTTTCCAGTATTCTTATCATCAAAAGAATGATGTCACCTCTACCGTTTCTTTAATATCTAGTCCTTGAAAAATTGTATCGCGCAAATAAAAGATTTGCTGCCGGATTGTAATGTGCAAACTTTGCGTTTTTGGATCTTCTGCTCGATGCCATCGTCGCGAGACGTTCCTACCGATGGCTGCGTCAAAGATTATAATGTAATATTATATGTTGCACGGGGCATGAGTGCGAAGAAGAAAATACTCGGGCGCGAGAGAGAGGGAACCCGCGAGGGCCGCAACGCCGACCCCCTTACTCCTGCGCGCGAAGGGGACGGTTCCCCTCCCTTACGGCGTGCGCGCTTACCTCCCGCGAAGACAAAGAGGATGGTTTCCCCCTCCCTTACGCGCTTATTTCGTTACATGTAAAATTTGCGTTTTTCTTCTTTACAGATCTCTGATAATGACCGACCGGTGGTGTCCCCCCTCTACCTTAACGACCGTAGGTAATAATTGCATCCTACCTTACCCACCGTAGGTAATAATTACCGACCCACACCACTCGTTCCCGCTCCCCCTCCCCCCCCGGTCTCGGTTCCCCCACCACTCGTGCCCGCTCCCCCTCCCCCCCGGCCTCGGTTCCCCCCTCCCACGCTCCCCTCTCGGAGCCCTATGGCTTAGAGCTGGCCTAGCTATACTACTTATGACTCAACACTGACACAAAGACTTGATGTACACGTCTTATCAAACATCAAATTGGTGCTCAACGCAACGGTTGGTCGGTCGATCGGTCGGTCGGTTGACCGGTCTGTTGACTGGTATGTCGGTCGGTTGACCGGTATGTCGGTCTGTTGACCGGCATGTCGGTCGGTTAACCGGTTTGTTGACCAGTATGTCAGTCGGTTGACCGGTCTGTTGACCGGTATGTCGGTCGGTTAATAGTCTCAACGTCCAGCTATTGATGCGTCTGCATTAGATTTCGGAATTCGGTAATATCCCTCTCTAATTTATTCAGCTCATCTTTCGAGCTCTGAACGAAATTTTAAAACATAATCATCTTTTTGTCGAATACGTCTTGTCGACTTTTTATAACTGCCATGTTTTCGTGCAAGTACAGCTTGTTGATAGCATCGCCATCCTCTACAAGCGGTGCTATCCGTCGAATCCTGCACGACTTTGCGTCATAACTGGTGCCAACAACACAAAGAGCGTTGTCGCGTACATAATTTCTGACTACTCCATTCCAGTGATAGTATGATCCAAACTTGTTGATTGACATTTTAATGACGATTGACTGTATCGCCAAGGTGCAGCTTAATTTATAATGAATTCTGCCTCGCGAAGTTCCTCGATAATCGATAGCATCTCATTGTCGTGAGCATTGTGACCGGCTTGACGCGAAGCCTCGAGCAATCGAAACCGATCTACGAGTTCTTTGAGATCGTTCGTAATCAATGTTATTTTTGGTTAATCTCATGAAACACGGTATGCCATTTCCAACTTTTTTATCTTGCAATAAAGGCTTGATTACATGATTATTCTTGTATCCTCTGTTGGCTAATGTTTGACCATACGAATTGTGCTTGTGCTTATGCGCACTCGTTGTCAGCAGTATGTCCCTGTATTTGCGTTCATCAGCCTCAGTGTAAATGTCGTTATCTGGAGTTTTCTTGAATATCAGTTCATAAAGGCCGGGTGTCCCCGAATATCGTATACCATCGATAATTATGTTATCCGCATTGTCCACGTCAACATATTTGTTACCGAGCATCAGTCCATCATTGGTGAGATAAACACCGTACACGTAATCCATACCAACGTCTACGTCGCCACGTAATACAGGTGCGATGTATTTTTGACTCAGTGGACCTAGATGATTACGTACCGTTTCTTCGCCTTCCGGCGTTTGCAATTGGCTTTGAACAGATGTCGAGAAATAGCTGTTTGGACTTTCAAAAACATCTTCGTTTATAAGCGTTTTGTTGTTGTTGTTGTTGTTGTTGTTGTTATTGTTGTTGTTGTTGTTGTTGTTGTTGTTGTTGTTGTTGTTGGTACTGTCTTAATCGGTGTAGAGGCTATCAGTCATATCGGGTAAACTGCTTAATTTTGATTTTTTTATATTTGGCGGTTTCGAGAAATTTAACCACAAATTTGATTGTATTTTATCCGATTCCTTGATATTCGGAATGGATAATGGTTCGCTTCCGATATCTGTGTTATTGTGTAGATCATAATTTCTTAACGTGTTGCTGACAATTGTCTTCAGTGGTTCAATAACAGGCTTAAAGTGTTTTTCCAACGCAATCTCTTCGTCAATTTTACCAGTTTTCAATTCACGATACTTTCTGCGAATCAAATCGCTCGTTGTTGCAATCTGTTTCGCTATCCTCTCACGATCTTTAACGCTGTTACTGCTCATGTTGGAACACTGCATTCTCAACGTATCGGACATAACTGGACGTGTTACGATATTGCAAAGTCATTAAATCCTTTTCTATAGCGACCATTCCATAAAGCACTGTTTTTGTCAATCACTACAAATCCATATTTTTCTTGCCAGCAAGCGGTACACAATTTGCAGAAATTCTCAAAAGACATGTCAGTGTTTACATGATCGTTGTATACGTGCTTCAGATTTATACCAACTTGTTTGAAAATGATCAGCAGGTTCCCGTTGTAGCGTATCAGATGTTTCGGTATCTTCGCATATGTCTGACAAAGATAGAAACAGTCAACGTCCGAGTACCTACCCATTGCAAAGTATTCTCTTACCGTGTTTTGCTTATCGCATGCCACGTCGTCAAAGATAAAAACCGAATTCGGAAGTGCCTCGCTCGGTGGAACGACGTCGCTGTTATTCGAAAATGTAAAATAACCAATTACGTCTATCGACGAGATTATATTTTCTAGATATCAACATTTCGGTTGTTGCAATGATTTCGAGTACACGTATACGTTTTCGAAGCGAACACCGTGCGGACTTTCTAACAAACTAATCAACACGTTCGTTTTGCCGCAATTCGACAGGCCGCAGATAATACCACGTATAGAGGTCGGTAGCATATTTCCATGTTTGCGTACCTCTTTCTCAGACTGTGCCTTTTTGTTTACATTAGTCACTCTAATCGCAGGTGATTGGCGCACGAACCGCATCGTAGCTGTGGTAAAAAATGAAAGAAAACGTATGTGTCGATGTTGAGGGGTATTTATACTAGCATGACCCAGACGTATCAGCCAGTGTAGAAATGGCTTTCATACTGATCGATGGTGATACACTGTTCGACTTCACTGTGGAGCAATTGGAATACGTGCCAAAGATAGTACTTTTGAATCGGTTCGCTAGCGACATTCATTACGCGTGGGATAAACTGCCGAAACATATAAGAGCTGATCCTGAAGTCCAGTTTTATCGTAGGTGTCTCTTGCATTACAATCGTCCAAATCAACGTACGCACAAAGCTAAGACGAAGCTTGGAATGGGGCTCAAGAAGAAAAAGTGTCATAGTAAGAAGAACAAGGGGAAGCGAGCTCTACCGATAGCAAAGCATGGCGGTATCCTCCCGTTTCTCCTTCCCGCCTTATCAGCAATAGGAGCGTTAACCGGTGGTGCTGCTGGCGTGGATAAGGCCGTGAACGACGCCAAATCTGCGCGAAAACAGCTGGAGGAAATGTAACGGCATAATCGTGCTATGGAAGGTCGCGGAATACACCTCGCGCCGTACAAACGCAGACGAGGAGTTCCGAAGAGAAAAAAAAAAACGTCAAAATTAAAATGCCCGAAGGTGTAACCACCAACGTACAACTACAGCATGTGGCAAAGCGTATGCCTATTCCATATTTCAGGGGTATTTTTATGCGCAATACTTTACCAACAGATGGGATACACAGGAACGAGAGCGGAATCGTAAATTTGGATACTTTCGAGGGACCTGGTACTCATTGGGTTGCGTACGCAGAACGGGGAACTCGCACCATATATTTCGATAGTTTTGGCAATCTTCAACCGCCGAGGGAACTGATACAGTATTTCAAGAATAGCGTAATCAAGTATAATCACAGGGCTTATTAGCGCTATAATCAGAGCAATTGCGGACAGCTATGTTTGCAGTTTCTGCAGACGGTCGACAAACAATTTAAGGGCAGTCATTGCACACTTTAACTCCAGTATTCGTTTAAACATTTCGCTGACGTTAACGCTCACCGGCCAAAGTAGCATTCTTGCAGTAAGCTATTTTCCGTCCATCGATCTGAGCGATGGTGATTACGAGCTCGGTCTTACGGACTTTGAGACTTATTACACCATACCGAATGTAAATTTGTCGAATAATAAATTTTACTACGATAACGATGATAAGCAAATCATTATTCCTGAAGGATTGGATTCCGGCTCGTTGCTGGGGTTTACGACGAATCGGATGCGCCAATCAATATAATGAACGTAAATATTATTCGCATTAAATGCAACATGACGGCTGGTGCTTACAGCAATAACAAGAGCGTGCACACGATACACGAGTATTCGCCTACCGTTCCACCTGGATATAACATATCGGAAAGACCAACACAGATCATTTACCTTTCGATCACTGCACGAAGCATTTCGGATTTGACGATTCGCGTCGTGGATCAAGACAGTCAATTGTTAGATTTTCGAGGAGAGCAGATCACCGTTCGACTGCATGTACGGAGACAACGGCCGTAGTGGGAGATGCTTGTATTGAATGAAGCGGAGCAGACGATACGTGAAAACAAAGAGAAAACAATTCGATCGCCTGCGAAACTTACTGTATCGAATATTGGCTGTCTAAAACCATTGGGCGAAAAGACAATTCGATCATCTGCGAAGCTGACTGCATCGAATGCTGAATTTCTGAAATCGTTGGGTTTCGTTGTACAAAATGGCTAATATCTTAAATATTGGAGGCGAACCGATCTTTGACGACAGCATCGCCAAGATTGAGACTCACACATACAACCCATACGCCAACACATAATACCTATACAACAGCAGGATTTATACACGTTACCATGTGAGAGCTTTCTATACGTGGAAGGAAGATTCAAAGTAAAGAAACCAAAGGAAGGGGTAGAAGCACACCTCGAAAACAATTGTGTCGCCTTTATGTTTGATGAAATTCGATTTGAACTCAATGGTGTGGAGATTGGTCGCAACAGAAACGTTGGAATAACAAGCACCATCAAAAATTTTGTTTCCCTAACATTTGACAAATCGCTAATTTTACGGAATGCTGGATGGATCACACAGTCAAACATACCGATAGGTTACTTTAACTTTTGTGTACCGCTCAACATGCTGTTGGGTTTTTGCGAAGATTACAGGCGTATAGTAATCAACGCTCGTCACGAACTCATTCTTATACGTGCGTGCAGTGATAATAATTGCATCGTTGGAAATTCCACGCTGGAACAGGTGGTCGAATTATTAAAGATACAGTGGCGAATGCCTCACGTCATACTGAATGATACGAATAAACTATCGTTGTTGCGAATTTTGGAAAGCGGGCAATACCTAAGCATGAGTTTTCGTTCGTGGGACCTGTACGAGTACCCTTTGTTGCAAAGTACGACAAAACATTCGTGGGCCGTTAAAACTGCGACTCAGCTGGAGAAACCGCGATACGTCATTTTTGCACTGCAGACTGGTCGAAAGAATATCATGTCGGAAGATGCGAGCAATTTCGATGCATGTAAATTGACCAACGTGAAACTTTATCTAAACTATGACTTTTATCCATACGATGACTTGAATCTTGATTTTGATAGAAACAGATATGCTATTCTTTTTGATATATATGCACGTTTTCGTAAAGCTTATTACGGATACGACTGTTACGAAACGCTTTGCAATACGGACAACTTTTTGTTGCATGGGCCGTTTGTAGTCATCGATTGCTCGCGACAGAACGAATCAATCAAGAGCGCCACCGTAGACGTGCGAATAGAATTTGATTGCAAAGAAAACGTGCCAGCAAATATTACCGCGTACTGACTTATTTTGCATGATCGCGTCATCGAATACTGTCCATTGTCCAACGTTGTGCGCAAAATCACATAAACTGCAGCATCAGCAATATTTGTAATATGTAAGAGATGAACACCTCGCATTGTGGCGTAGTTTCAAAGATATCGTCACGATGGTTTGTTGACATACAAGGGTTCACCGACAGAACCAGGTTTATTGTAAAGAAAGTGGCGGTGTTGAGAAAAGGAACCGTTCTCACCCATTACATTTTCAAAAGCCCGTATCCATGAAATTCACTATCGGTAGCCGATGAATCTCGTGCTTCTTGGGTGGCGGCAAATCATCATGGACTATCGTGGGAAGATGGTTTCGTTCCATACAGTATGGCGAAACGATTGATTACAACGGCAATAGTCGACGACGACGATGCATGGCCTATCGCATGTGTCACGGGAAGCCAAAACCGTGACTGGTTGAAAAATCTACTTGATAGAAATTTGAATGTAACTATTGAGAACATTATTGGATGCTGATTACAAAGATATCGCGTGTTTGAAAACTTTTGATGTTACTAATACCATGCGATGCATAAACCATGTAACAAATTGCGCTTTATAAAATGTATTTAAATTATACAACTGGTGGTTGAAATACCAGAAATAAAAAATATATGTATTTTTTGTTATCAATAAAAAATAGTTTGGATATATGAGTCTTTCTTTCTAGCGCATTTACCCCACATCATATTCTCATCCGGTGTAATGTTTGTCAGTCTCCCGACAAATGTTGATGCCTACTCAACAGTTTTTGTTTCTCGCTGGATTGGATCTTTCGCTGTAACGTTTTCAAAGGTATTCGCAGTCCGACAGTGGTTAAGACAATTGCTTGAAAGTTATTCGTGAAGTGCCGTATTTATAAAACGAAAGTAAGTGAAAAATACATATACAGTAGTGACCAGTTCCTGGTGTTATCGATGTGTGAAAGTGTTACAGAAATTTTTTTAAAATGCTAGATTATTAATATGTAGATATAGCATTTCACCAGCAAATGTGTCATATTGATAACGCCACGAACTCGACAGTGAAATGGATATTCCTGAACATACGTGCATGCGTGCGTGAAAAGAAATATTAAAAAATATCGTTTCTTTTTTCTTATAGAAATGCCAATTAACACCCCGCGTCTATTTAACGAGGTTCCGGATAATATTGAGGAGTTTGATTTCGATGGGGTGCTCCCGGAGGAGCACCCTGAAACATACCGATATCTGCTTAATTTGAGGTACCTCCGGGAGGTCCGAGCGGCGTTCGTCGTCCCGGAGGCGAACGACCCCTTCCGCCGCCGGATATGCGCCCAATGTTGGCTGGAGCTCTCGCTTCAGGAAAGCGTGTTCCACCCACGATCCGAGGCTCATTTGACAATCCCGAGACTGCGGTTCCATAACTTCAGGAATTGCGCGCGATGCAGACAGCAACTATATACGTGTGCACCTGCGGCGCGGTGCCTCGTCTGCATCGCGCGTCACTTCATAGTTACGCCGATGGACCACTTTGCATTAAGACGGGGGCAACCCGTTGATATCGTATAGTTTTTTATTTTACTTGTATTTTTTTTATTTTTTTTTTATTTATATTTTTATTTTTATTTGTATTTTTGTCATATTTTATATTATATCAACGAGTTTGTTACGAGCCAGGGCGATAGCGACGCGCGTGTGAGCCCTGCGAGTGGGGTGGATTCGAGAATTGGACCGATACGATTAATTAGTATGTATCAATGGAGCCGAAGATTTGAGGATAGAGTAGATAGTGCAGACGCCTCTGACGCGAAGTCAGGTAGCTACTGGGAATTGGTATCTCCCAGTGAAAGGTAACCGTAGGGTAAGGTTCGAACTGTGAGGTTGTTGGAAAAGTGCAGCGACTCTGGTGCGAAGTCAAATAGCTCCTGGGAATCGGTATCTCCCAGTAAAGGGTAACCGCAGGATAGGTTAAATTTAGGAGTTCGGGTTTCTGGAGCGTGTCGTCGATACCCTCTTTCCGGTAGATCCAGAGGAGGGCCCGCGGCCGCGCCTACCAGCGGAGGCCAGTAACTGGTCCGCCGGCCTGGGGGTCGCCGAGGGGGAGCTCGGGATGGCCGTCGGGCGAATGGTGACCAGGAATACGGCACCAGGGCCCGACGGCATCCTTGGGCGGGCGCTCGCTTTGGCGCTGCGCATCCTGGGTCCCCGGCTCAGGCGGCTGTTCGACGGCTGCCTAGAGTCGGGGCGGGTCCGCTGGCCTAGAAGCAGGCCCGGATGGTCCTTATCCCGAAAAAGGGAAAGCCCACGGATTCGCCCTCCGCGTATCGGCCGATCAGCCTCCTCGACGAGGCGGGCAAGCTCTTCGAGCGTGTGCTCGCTGCCCGCCTGTCGAGGGGCCTGTCCGACGGGAGTATGCAGTTGGCTGGCTGCCAATACGGATCCGCGAGGGCCGGTCGACGCTTGATGTGATCGACCACGTCCATGCCCTCGCAGGCCGGGCGGTCACTCGGGGTGGAGTGGCGTTGGCGATTAGTTACCCAACGCATTTAACACCCTGCCCTGGGGCACGATCCGGGAGGCGCTCCGAGAGGCGCTCCGAGAACACGGAGTGTCTCCATATCTACGGGTCCTGTTATCCGACTACCTGTCGGACAGATGGATCGAGTACCCTGGCAGAGGCGGGGTGCCGATACGTCGGAGGATCAGCCAAGGCGTGCCCCAGGGGTCCGTTTTAGGACCCCTGTTATGGAACTTGGGGTAAGACTCGATGTTGCGCGGGCTCCTCCCACCCGGTGTCTTTGTGGTCTGCTACGCAGACGACACATTGATCATCGCGGTGGGTCGGGATGGGACCAGGGTCTACAGGCTGGCGGAACTAGCGGCCGCGATCGTGGTCGCGAGGGTCCAGGCTCTAGGGCTTTGGATTTCGCCGCAAAAGACGAAGGTAGTCATGTTTCATGGGCTACCTCTGACGCGGCGGGCCCCCCAGACCTGGGCCTCGACCTGGACAACCGGTGGCGCTGGTAGGGGCACTTCGACCGCCTGGTCCCCCGAATTGAGGCGGTGACGACCCTGTTGGGTCGTCTCCTGCCCAATCTCGGGGGGCCGGAAGAGAGGGTCCGCCGCCTCTACCTGGGGGTCGTGCGATCCATGGCCCTATACGGGTCACCCGTATAGGCGCGCGACCTGGTGGCCTGCCGTCGTGGACGGCACCTGCTGCGCCGCGTGCAGCGGCATATATCCATCAGGATCGCGCGCGGGTATCGCACGATCTCCCACGAGGCGGCGGCCGTCCTAGCGAGGGTCGTCCCCTTTGATTTCCTGGCGGAGGCACACGCCGACGTGTATCGGCGTGTGCAAGATCTCCGCCGGTACCGGGGCGAACCACAGGACGAGGCGGTCGAAGCCTACCGGTGCTATAGGTGGCAGCTGGCCCGCGAAAAGTGTCGGAGGCCAGCTCCTGGAGAGCGGCGCCGCCCGAAAGAGGACGGTAGCGGCGGTCCTGCCGAGCTTCGATGCTTGGCTGGACCGCCGACACGGGCGACTCACCTACCGGCTCACGCAGGTGCTCACCGGACATGGTTGTTTCGGTGAGTACCTGCACAAGGTGGGGGCGGAGGGGTCGCCCACGTGCCACCAGTGCGGCGCGGAGCTGGACTCCGCGCAGCACTTACTCCACCTTATCGTGAGAGAGGCGGGCACTCCGCCTAGCTATTGGAGGGCATCTCTCGCTCCCGGCCGTCGTTTCGGCCATGGTCGAGAGCGAGAGGTGCCGAGAGGTGGTCGAGAAGGAGGATGACGAGCGGGATCGGGAGCGCACCGATCCCGCTCGCATAGAGAGGAGGAGGTTGAGGCGGGCCAAGCGACGGCAGCTAGCTGCCGCCCCTGCCGCAGGGGGGACTGGTCCCACCCCCCCCCCCCCAAAACCCCCCCCCCCCCCCGCGCGTCTGCCGCGGGGGGGGGCCCCGCACACGTAGCCGGGGAGCGCCAGCTTTGGGGCCGCCGGCCGCCCGCCGGGGCGCGGGGCGGGGGGGGGGGGGGGGTCTTCACCCGACGCCCGCCTCCACCCACTCCTTTGGAACATGCCTGGTGCTTGCGCCGCGGGGGGCTGCTGGCCCCATAGCGGTATATTTCCCTGTGGGTCGGGGAACAGAATACGCCCACAGTAATCCCTGCTTGTCGTAAGAGGCGACTAAAAGGGACAGGCGAGACCGCGGCCTGTGGCACCCGCGGTCAGGTGGGGAGGTATTCACTCCCCACCGGAGATGGCACTCCTCCTTTCGTTGGGGAGGGGGAGAGGCGCGGGGGGGCATCGGTAGCGTTCGTAAGAGATCCCGATGCTCCTCCCCAATGCTCCGTGGCCGGCCACCGTGAGGTTTTAGTGGGTATTCCCCTTGATATCAAATCAAGGAGCGAGTCCCACACTACCCCCTCCTTATGAGGGGCGTGCGTTAACGCATTTCGTCACGTAAAAAAAAAAAAAAAAAACGTAGAGTGGGGACACCACTGGTCGGTAAGAAAGAAAAACGCAAATTTTACATGTAACGAAATAAACGCATAAGGGTGGGGGAAACCGTCCTCTTGGGGCGCAGGAGTGGGGTGTTTTTTCGGGTCCCCCGGGTTCCCTCTCTCTCTCTCTCGCGCCCAAGCATTTTCTTCCTCGCACTCATGCCTTTTTACCCGTGCAACACGTAAGATTAGAAAAGATGAGGTAATTATCATAGGTAATTATCAGAGATCGGTAAAAAAGAAGAAGAAGACTCAATTGTTCAACGTTTGGTAAGTAAATTCTGTTCTACCCCGCGGTTCATGTTTTCGGCCATGTCTGACGACGGTGTACCGGGCCCCGAAGCCTCCTCGCGCTCGAAACGAAGGTTTTGTAATAGCCGATTTCTTAACGTTGGATCCGTGCCCCGAATCGATAACCCGCGTTGCAGTAATTCCTTTAGTATTTCCGCGCGTTCTAACCTGCTCACCCACGCAACGTCCTCCGCCGACATTCGTGCGAAATTGTTAACCGTTAACTGAAATTCGAAATTCTAATCCCGTAGATCGATATCCTTCGCGGTGATGAGCTTTATTTCTGACTCACCCGTTATCCGACCGTAACGAATTTCGTCGCTTTAACCGCTGCGCGAAACGTAAACACGGCACTACACTGGCACACCACAACACAAGCGAATGACCGCTGTGAGTAATTACGCCATTACTCGTTCGAAACGTTAACCGAAATCGTGAAAAGAAAGCACAATTCAAAAATTTTCAAAGAGCACTCGTCAATCCGCACTTCCCTGTGATTTACTTCCCTCGCACGCCCAAAAGCCCTGGAAACGTTGGGCGCCAATTTTTGCAACGTGATTTCCCGACACGGTCCACGATCCGCGTCGGGAAGCGTGCAAAGTGAGAGTTTTCTGACTTCCCACGCCTTTACGGGAAAACCCGAGCGCCAGGTATCAGGAGATACCGGCGTGAGAAGCCGAACGTCGCGAAATTTTACCACGGCTAGCGATCCGGATCGCGGAGAGGGGCGTGGATCGTCGGCGAGGAAAGGAAGTCTGAGAAAGCCGTCTTCACGGCGAGACGGGGTGGATTAACACAGCACTCGTTTAAAATAATATAGAATATATTGTACACGAAAGATGTTACAGAATACGGTGTACACTGCCGAGCTGTCGTAGCGTCTAAGGTCACCGGGACGACCGGTAACCGACACGAGAACTACGTTTCGAAAATACGTCCGGATTTCGTTTACGATAGCCCAAGTTCCGTCACGATTCGCAAAAAAGCGAGTTTGGAAACGATATTCGGACAGTCTTGACGCGGTCGCGGTGGGCTCGACCTTTTCGACGAGAACGTTAACCGGCAGCGATTCAAACACGTGCGCGTTACAATAGATTCGCGACTAGATGTTCGTTAATTCGCTCGATATCCTACGCAAAGACGATTTCCCGCTAACAATGCTATTTCGCCCGACAGGGTGCTCGGCAGCCACCAGGCAACCCGACCAATTCACGATATCCTATCCATGAGCGTGAGGTAAAAGAGGAAGCACGCGTTGGCTCACGCGCTTCCCCCCAGCCTCACCTTATGGCGGCCAAATTCAAATCGCGTTATCGGCGCGCTCGTCATGGGCGGTTGTCCAGTTTCGTCCCTCGGCGACTTTGGTGGCGTGTCGGTGCTGGCATTCCTCGAAGAATCTGGAGCGGGCCGGGTCTCGGTGCACTCGAGAACCTGGCTGACTTCGCTATCCTAAACGGCCTCCTGCCCCTGAAGGTCGTAGCGGAGTCCAGGGGCTGTTACCAAGAACCTCCAGCCCCTGTCCATTTGAGCTTCGTCTGGCCAGTCCGTGGAGCCGGCGCCGGGTTGGACGGGATCGGTAGCCTCTAAGCCGCATCGCTCGGTGTTGGCGTCGTTAGCCCAACGCTATTGCTCTTCAGATACGCAAATTAGTCATAACCCTGAGTTACCCTGGTGGTGCTCTCGATCTTGGTCGGTCTCGTTCTCCGCGGAGAGTTCACCTCTTTGTGACGTGGGAATCTCCCACGTTTCGCGACGATGGTCTCGAGCAGAAGATCCAAAAACGCAATGTTTGCAAATTACAATCCGGCAGCAATTCTATTTTATTTGCGCGATACAATTTTTCAAGGACTAGATATTAAAGAAACGGTAGAGGTGACATCATTCTTTTGATGATGAGAATACTGGAGAACGTGCGGAGGAAACATTACACCGGATGCGAATATGATATGGGAGGAAATGCGCTAGAAAGAAAGAAAGACACATATATCCAAGCTATTTCTTTTTATTATAAAAATATGAAAAAATGATAAATATATATGTATAAACAGCAGTAAATAAAAAATGAAATAAAAAAACTATAAATGGAGCACTTTGCATTAAGACGGGGACAAACCTGTTACGTATATAGAAACTCTCCGTTTTTAGAAGCTCGCGTTCATTAATCTTATTTTATCTATCCTGCTGGAATTTGGAGCTCGGTCTCACTGGAGTATATCCTGCAGCTGCATCCTCTTAATATCATCATTGACTCGCGTTGAGTGGGATACTTTCTAATCTACCCTTTTCCCAGGGCACACAGCTGCCGACCTCAGAGCAACGAAAATCATAACCGTCACATTTTCTAATATGGAAATCATTGTTCCCTACCAACATTTAGGGGTATATAAACCCACGATTTCCGTTGCTCGGGGGCTAGTACGAAAGGGTTACTCGTTAGAGACACATTGATCGTCTGTAGAGTAATATTCTAGTGAGATCGGGCTTCAGTTCCTTTCGATCATCGTTACCATATAGATCTGCGAAGACGGTTTTAAAATCTATTACGACCATAAAAGTACTCTCGACCCCCGCATCGCCAGTGCGTCAACACCGCGCAAGATTTAGGTAATTTTAACTTCATACACTAACCGCGACAACACGACACTAGACACTTGTAATTAGTATAGTTATTTTGAATATATACTCTTTGTGTAAACTTAAAAGTCTGTAAGATCAATCATCAAACCTTTACTTTGAAATCACCAATCCTAGCCAGTGTAACGATCCCACAACATAATATATTACCGCTCGAGTTATTATTCTATTAAATTAACTAGTTGCGAGGCTTTATTAACGACGCATGTTACATTTTAACCATACGATTTAGTCATTGTGTACTCAACCCGAACTCCTAAACTTTTTTTTTTTGCGTGAGGAAATGCGTTTACGTATGCTCCCTCATAAGGAGGGAGCAGTGTGGGACTCGCCCCTTAATTTGATATCAAGGGGAATACCCACTAAAACCTCACAGTGGCCGGCCACGGCGCATTGGGGAGGGTCACCGGGATCTCTTACGAACGCTACCGGTGGCCCCCCCCCCCCCCCACGCGCCTCTCCCCCCAACGAAGGGAGAAGTGCCATCTCCGGTGGGGAGTGAATACCTCCCCACCTGACCGCGGGTGCCACAGCCTGGTCTCGCCTGTCCCTTTTAGTCGCCTCTTACGACAAGCAGGGATTATTGTGGGCGTATTCTGTTCCCCGACCCACAGGGAAATATGCCGCAATGGGGCCAAAGGAGTGGGGGGGCGTCGGGTGACGAACCTCCCCCCCCCCCCCCCCGCCCCGCGGCCCTGCTGACAGTCGGCGAGCCCAAAGCTTGGGCTCGCCGGCTACGTGTGCAGGGCCGCCCTACGCGACAGACTGCCAGGAGGAGGTGAGGGTTTACGGGGGGGGGACCAGTCCCCCCTGCGGCAGGGGCGGCAGCTAGCCGTCGTCGCCTGGCCCGCCTCAACCTCCACCTCTCTATGCGAACTAGATCGGTGCGCTCCCGATCCCGCTCGTCATCCTCCTTCCGCGAGACAGTAGTCTCGCAGAAGGACACCGCGTTCCAGGACCTCTCGCTCTCGACCATGGCCGAAACGACGGCCGGGAGCGAGAGGTGCCCTCCAATAGCTAGGCGGAGTGCCCGCCTCTCTCACGATAAGGTGGAGTAAGTGCTGCGCGGAGTCCAGCTCCGCGCCGCACTGGTGGCACGCGGGCGACCCCTCCGCCCCCACCTTGTGCAGGTACTCACCGAAACAACCATGTCCGGTGAGCACCTGCGTGAGCCGGTAGGTGAGTCGCCCGTGTCGGCGGTCCAGCCAAGCATCGAAGCTCGGCAGGACCGCCGCTACCGTCCTCTTTCGGGCGGCGCCACGCTCCAGGAGCTGGCGCCGCCACTTCTCGCGGGCCAGCTGCCACCTTTGGCGCCGGTAGGCTTCGACCGCCTCGTCCTGTGGATCGCCCCGGTTCCGGCGGAGATCTTGCACACGCTGATACACGTCGGCGTGTGCCTCCGCCTGGAAATCAAAGGGGACGAACCTCGCTAGGACGACCGCCCTCGTGGGAGATCGTGCGATGCCCGCGCGCGATCCTGATGGACATATGCCGCTGCACGCGGCGCAGCAGGTGCCGTCCACGACGGCAGGCCACCAGGTCGCGCGCCCATACGGGTGACCGGTATAGGACCATGGATCGCACGACCCCCAGGTAGAGGCGGCGGACCCTCTCTTCCGGTCCCCCGAGATTGGGCAGGAGACGACCCAACTGGGTCGTCACCGCCTCAATTCGGGGGACCAGGCGGTCGAAATGCCCCTCCCAGCGCCACCGGTTGTCCAGGTCGAGGCCCAGATACTTCATCCGGCCTCCGACCCGGACAGCCGCATTACCCACGCGGATCCAGGTCTGGGGGACCCGCCGCATCAGAGGTAGCTCATGAAACATGACTTCGTCCGTCTTTTGCGGCGAGATCCGAAGCCCTAGAGCCTGGATCTGCGTAGCAGACCACAAAGACACCGGGTGGGAGGAGCCCGCACAACACCGAGTCGTACCCCAAGTTCCATAACAGGGGTCCTAAAACGGACCCCTGGGGCACGCCTCGGCTGACCCTCCGACGTATCGGCACCCTGCCTCTGCCAGGGTACTCGATCCACCTGTCCGACAGGTAGTCGGCTAACACGACCCGTAGATATGGAGGCACTCCGTGTTCTCGGAGCACCTCCCGGATCGTGCCCCAGGGCAGGGTGTTAAATGCGTTGGCGATGTCGAGACTAATCGCCAACGCCACCCTACCCCGGGAGACCGCCCGGTCCGCGAGGGCATGGACGTGCTCGATCGCATCAAGCGTCGACCGGCCCTCGCGGAAACCGTATTGGCAGCCTGCCAACTGCATACTCCCGTCGGACAGGCTCCTCGACAGGCGGGCAGCGAGCACACGCTCGAAGAGCTTGCCCGCCTCGTCGAGAAGGCTGATCGGCCGATACGCGGAGGGCGAATCCGCGGGCTTTCCCTTTTTCGGGATAAGGACCATCCGGGCCTGCTTCCAGGCCAGCAGAACCCGCCCCGGTCCCCCCTCTACCTTAACGACCGTAGGTAATAATTACCAACCCCCCACCATTCGTGCCCCCTCCCCCCTCGCAGCCCCATGGCTTAGAACCCGCATACCTTTACTACTCTCGAAAATTAAGTTTTCATTTTTTTTTTCGCTAGAGGATAACGTCATTCATATCGAATAAAACGCTAATTGATTTATTTACTTCAGTTTATTTGAACGGTAGAAATCAAGTCAACCAGTGGCGAATGTGTTCATTGCAGCGTCACGATCAGCGGGCTGTAACATTTATATTTTTCTATAAATCTTTCTATACAAATTTATACATCATACTAAGATAATACTAGAGACGTGCGTAAAATTTCAAATTAAAATCTTGCATACTTTATAAGAAACGAAAATGATAAAGGAACCGCGGAAGAAGGAATTTCCCAATTAATATAATTATTGTTATATGGTGAAAATCAAAATTTCCAAAAACATGTATCCATAATTGAAGCCTGTAGTTTAAGCATATAAATTTTCACGAATGAGAAACAATACTTAGTATGGTAAATTAAAAAAAAGATTATGTTTTCAAAAATATATTATTTAAATAAATAAATAAACAATTTCTTCTACCATGAGTAAATTAGCTATTCAAAGACATGTAGTTAAGTCATGTACTTATGCCATGGATTTAATTACCATTTATAGCTTTATACCGTCACAAGCAATTGTAATCTAAAATCTTCCCGGACGTCATTCATTATATTTCTTTGTCAATTAGATTAGATAATATTAATTACGTGTAGCCTAACAATATATTGTCAATAACATTCCTTTTTATTTTCAATTATTCGGCGAAACACTGCTCATGACGAAAAGTAAGGCGTTATGCAGATGACGCAATAAACCAGTAAAAATGAACAAAATTTAATAATTACACTATTTCTCCATGCATTTGTACGATCGACTTATTATTTTACTGGAAATTGCCAATACTTTCCAGTTTTTGAACGGGAGCCGGTGCTGTTGCAGAAAAAAATATATAAAAATGGAGTCTGAGTGTGCATTTCATAATATAAATTTAGATAAATGTTCACTTTGGACGCTGTGTCGGTTGAACTTGTACTCTTTGAATTCGTAACATTTTAACGCCGTAAATTTAATAATCATTGCTTTTCGAAGGCTACGTGTGCTGATATTGTATCGGAAAATGTGTGATTAAATATGACTTAGAATTTATTAAATTTGGATCTGAATTTAATTTGTATGTGGTTTTTTATGCAATTGTTGTGAGTGGGAATATAACGTGTTTTTACATAGAAGAATAAGTGATGAAAAATTTTTCGTGTCGTTGTGGAAAAAAATATACAAAAACAGTGTTTAAGTGTGCATTTCATAATACAAATTTAAGGTAATAAATATTCATTTTGTCCAAATAAGAAACACTTGGATGCCAGTTATTAAGACAGTGGAAGAAAATTCGTCCAGATATTGCTAGAAGTAATGCACAAGACACAGTAATGTTCCTTGTAATATGTGTACGTATGCATTAGAAGCATAATAAATTTTAACAGTGCAACGTGATATGATACATACATAGCGCTCCCTTTAATTTAGAATTAAGTGATCTGTATATAAAGTGTGTATGAAAATTATGATTGTATGCGCTTGTGATTTCATTTGTAAATATTAATTTGGATGTAAGTATCTGTGTACATAAGGTGGAAATTGGATAATAACCAAGGAGAAAATTTTTGATTCATCAAGGAAGATTAAAAAGATAGTAAACCAATTCAATGAACAAGACACAGAACTTTTTTCAGTGGGACTTAATATTTAAAGTTCCCATTACTTGAGTCCTGTGATATGTTGTTGACGATCAGCCAGAGTCAAATGGTGAATTACAAGAAAAAGCAGTTTTACACTTTAATCTATATTAATAGCTAGCATTTAATGTGATTCTGTAGTTATTACATGCATCAAATGGTGTTAGGTTTCTTCAATACAAATGGTAGTTTCCACTTTAGTTTATTCTATATATTGAAAAGTCTCACGATATCTAATAATGTATCTACTTGAAGAATACTTACTCTTGTAGTTCTAATTATGCAGTAGTTATATTCTTCTATGTAATTATATATGTTTTAATGGTAATTCTATGGTTGCAACGCAACTAGTATTACAGAACATAGGGGAAATGTATAGTATTCAATGAAATACTTGGACAAATAGCAAAAATATTGAATAAAGAGTTGCACTTACGTTCTCGCAGGATTAATCTGGAAATATGTTTAAGATAAAAGAAATAATAAATACTTTATTTCAAATTAAAGTTGTAAATAAAATACAATGTTTCAATATATAACATTATGATACTTTTTTCTTTATTTTCAGCGTTTGTCTAGACATCGATAGGAAAATTACAGCAATAAATTTATGAAGTCAATAAATTGAACAGATACAGTTAAGAAATTATCCATACAAGAAGATCATTGAATTACATACATTTGTCTTGCAATTTATAGACCTTAAAAAGAATGTAATGCCATCATACTTTATAAATCATAATATATCAGAACAGTGACTAATCAATGGTTTACAGAAGCAGTTGAAGGTTCTACAAAATATCAATGCAAAGCAAGCAATAAAATAAAGACAATTAGAACAAAACAACTAGAATAAAGCGTACAATAGACAAAATATTTGTGCTCAATGAAGAAACAATTGTGGTATATAGAACAGGTTATTGCAAAAAATTTACTACCCTCAATCAAATAAGTTTTTTACTTCGTAAACAGATTTATTTCATTTTCTGTACGCGAATGCTTTTATATCTATTAGTTAAACTGAATTTAAATGTTTTTTAATGTCTCAGAAGAAATAAATCTTAAATACTATGTTTTTATTAATGCGTTACACAAAAATTGAACACCGCCCAATGAATAAATACATTTATTACAAAGAATGATGAAATTGTATAGACATAGTTGTAACTTTTATAGAAATAGGAGAATTTGATAATATCGAATAAACTGTCAAATTATTAAAAAATTTCATATTACTAAGTAATCAACTTCCGGAAACAATTTATTTTGTCTTTTGCATGCAATAATTGACCTGTCCTGATAACTGCCCTTCTATATATAATCAATTGTATCTCTAAGAAATAGTAACTTTTTTTCAAAATTTCAAAAATTCTTAAGAAATCTAAGTCAAGAAATTACAAATCTAAGTAATTATATCAAAGGAAAAGTTGGTGTCCTGAAATCTGCCCCTTGACATACATATACATGTAAGCTTACTTTAATCTACAATACAATTCAATGAATACAATTTCTTTTAATCTAAACTCTTTTTAATTATTCTACTTTCATTTCAGGTTCAAGAGTTGCATACTATGAAACTACGATATATCCAGTTGTTCGGTTGAAGCGGAATATTTAATAGTGATATAATATAAGTGGTAGCTTTAGTTAATAAAAATTAATGGTTATTGTATATACAAATTGTTTGTTACAAATGGTAATATATGGTTCATATAAAAGCAATTTTTCTTTAGATTTACCTAAAATCTTACCCGTTGAATAGTTTTATGTATTCATATTACATATAATAATATTTATAATACCACATATTGTATAATATAAGTTAGCATTTAAGAATTTGTTTAATAAATATATTACTAGAAAAATTCAATTATTACCAATATTGTATGTTTCACTTTGGATTTAGCAACTAAATAGTAAAAGAAAACATAATGTCTGGAATTATGAAGTACGTATGTAAGCGAGCAGTTTATCTATATTATAATAAACTTAGAAAACGTAATATTTCTCAACTCACCACCAACTCACACCAATGCACATATCAACCAAGTTGTCTGTCCATAACTTTCACGTATTATAAATCACTGCTCGACATTGATTAAACTACCTGTAAAGTATAAGTTAAAAACACCACAAAGTATCATGTTAATTCTTGTTAAATCTATTGTTTTATAAGCAAAAGATACTTATCTAAATTTCTTCTTGGATCCTCAGCTTCCTGCCAATCCAAATATGGTTAAATACACAGAAGAGAGGATGCAAACAGTTCGTTTTGATTTAACATTGCTGTATTTCCATGTCATATATGTGATTCAATTTGGTCAACCCACAACAGTTAATATCTATAGTATAAAACACATTACTTATACATGATCAACAATTAACATACCAATCAATTTTCACAATTTCCACAAAACAATGTCTGCCTATTATATAACCATCAAATATTTTAGATCACTACTCGACATTGATTAAACTACCTGTAAAAGATAAATTAATGAAACCACAAAGTATCAGGTTCATCCATATTAAATCTATTGTTTTATAGACAAAAAATACTTACATACCTGAATTTCTACTTCCTGTCAACTCAAATAAGGTTAAGCACACAAAATCAACAACAAACTCCTGCGAGAAATTTCATCGAACAGTCTTACATACTTATCGTTACAGGTCCTTGCATAAATGTCATTTACTTATTTCATGAATTTACGAAATATCGAACACCACTTGACTATAATTTGCAAATCTAATAATGTAGAACCCCTTTAATAAATTTTCGACAAATCATCTTAGAAATTAAATATTCTGCAAGGATAATTAATGTCAACACGTTCGTCAGGCTCTTTATGAGAATCGTCACTAACAGTAAATTATAAAAGATTCAAACATCTCAGACGAAACACGCACGGCATTAAAAGATTAAGGTATGAGATGGGAAACACGCGCGAGTAGGTAGCTTTGTGTCCAATTAATAGTGTGTGCAATCATTACTGTGTCCAAATTTACTCTGTGATACTCTGCTTGTACGCAATCTACTTGTGTCCAATTCTACTTGTCGCAATTCGACCTGTGTCAAATTCTTCCTGTGCGCAATGTGCCGCTTCCAAAACATCGGTGTCCAATGCGACCGTGCGCAATCCTACTGTACGGTGCCGGGGGACCCCACACTGCGCAGTCTACGCGGAGTTGGGGCGGGGAGCACGCCGTGCATGGCGTGCTCCCCGCCCCTAAAAAAAAAGAAGGGCCGTAGGGGGGTGGCAGGTGTAGCGCCACCCTCTACGGCAGCTCGGGGAGGCGGAGGGGACGGTACACTCCCCTGTACCCCCTCTGTGTCAGCTGCGATGGAGGTGGAGGCTGTGGCATCGGGAGAGGTGGTTTCCCTCCCCCCACCCGCGCAGCCGTCTGTGAGAGGTCCTGTGACAGCCTATAAATGGCGCACAGGGCTTCCCTCGGGATATTGTAGGCCAACCCGAATCACTGCTGCCGGGCGCAGGACCTCATGGTCCACTGCCTGGCGGAGTGGCCGGTGGGCCTAGCGGTAGCCACAGAGCCCTACCGAGTCCCCGACCAGCCACATTGGATCGCCGACATCGCCACTCGGCGACTGTTCCCCCCTGCATTGTGGTCGAACGGGGCAGGGGGATGGTTTTGGTGAAATGGGGAAGGTTCCTACTCCCTGGATGCTACAATTCACCCAATTGTAGTGCTGCCGAACTCGAGAGGTTTTTGGACCGGCTGGGGGCTATGTTAGTCCCCTACATGGCCGGTCCGGTGCTGGTTCTCGGGGACCTCAATGCGAGGTCCACCGCGTGGTGTAACCCGGGGACCAGCTCCCGAGGCGGAGCGTTACAGGATTGGGCGGAGGGGATGGAGCTCCGGTTATTAAACCGGGGCTCCGTACCAACGTGCGTGAGGTGGAACGGCTGGTCCATCGTGAACGTATCGTTTGCGTCAGCCGCCGCCTCTCGCTGTGTGTCCAACTGGCGGGTCTGGGATTGTGAAACTTTGTCGGACCACTGCTATGTCCTTATGGACGTGGCAGTGGTCTCGGACCCGCCAGCGGACACCCCCCTCCGACGTGGCATCCCTTCAGCGCCAAGATGCACGCTGAAGCAACTAGGCGAGGATTTGCTGAGGGCTGTGATTATCAGCTCCGCCTGGCCTCTGGCCAGGGAGCGCGGGGCAGAAGAGGGGGTTGTGTGGATCCAGGACACGTTGCAAATGAGGGTTGGGACGCACCCCGAGTCTGACCATTCAGTGGTCGGACGAATTCCGGATCACGGAGGTGGAGTTGTCCAAGGTCATACGGGGACTCCGGGCTAAGGGCAAGAAAGCACCTGGCCCAGATGGAGTTCACGTTGACGTGTTGTCTCTGGCCTTGAGTGTCCTCAGCCCAGCTTACAGGAGCGTCTTGGACGCTAACCTGCGCCGGGGGACCTTCCCCAGTGTGTGGAAGAAAGCGTGCCTGGTTCTCCACCAGAAAGGGGGAAAACCCGCAGTATCTGCTTGACGAGGCGGGCAAGCTTTTTGAAAGAATCATAGCTGCCCGCCTCCTCGAGCACCTGTCGCGCGGTGGTCCCGACCTCAGCGACAGCCAGTACGGATTCCGGAGGAGGCGCTCAACGATGGACGCGTTGGAGCGTCTACGTCTCCTCCGGGAAAGGTCTGTCGTTCGGGGCCGGGTGTTGATCGCGGTGTCGTTGGATATATCCAGCGCCTTCAACCCCCTGCCCTGGAGGGAGATAGCGGTGGCGCTGGATTATTTCCAAGTGCCCCCCCTATCTCCTGGAGGTGGTTTGGGACTATCTCCGCGCCAGGGAGGTGGTATTTACCGGCCGGTACCAGGTTGTGCACACGAGGGAGACGCGCCGCGGGGTTCCACAGGGATCGGTCCTCGAACCGCTCCTGTGGAACCTTACGTATGACGCGGTGCTGCGGGTTGTCCTCCTCCCGGACCCGGGTGTCATCTGCTATGCGGTATCTCCCCCACGGTACTAAGGACCGAGGGGCTATCGAACACCTAGCACAAGAGGTCGAGAAATCGATCCTCGATGCGTGCGATGCGTCCATGCGTCCCAAGCAGTGACACTCAAAATCAGTCCCTTGGTGGACATCTGAATTAACTAGAAGGAAGAAGCACGTGTATCGTATGAGACGTGCTTTCCAGAGGTCCAGTGAAAAAGAGACCCAGGAAGAAGAGCGGCAAAGCATTCCGATTACCAAAGTGTGCGGATTGGCTCTTCCGCTGCAGTGCCCGCTGCAAAGTTTCAAAGTTGGAAGAACTTTGTTACCGAGCAGGGGAACGAAAAGCCGTGGAGTCTTGTTCACAAGATCGCCACGAAATTACGTGTTGAGATTGCGGTCTCTAACATTCGAACACCAGAAGGCTATACACTAGACTGGAACTCCACTGCTTCGCAGCTCCTTGCAGTGTTAATCCCGGACGATTAGTCTAAGGAGGACACCCCGGAGCAGGCAAATATCAGACGCGAGTCCGTCACTCGTCCTTCGACGGAGAACTGCCCTGTCTTCACTAGAAGGGAGGTTGGAGACGCGATCTCGAGCCTAAAGCGAGGCAAGTGTCCTGGGCCGGGCCGGGTGGAGGTTGAGGTAGTTAAACGCGCTTATGGTTCCATCCAGAGCGGTCTACTTCGCCTCTATATGTGTCTGTTTGGTGTCTGTCCCAGGAAGTTTTCTTCGTTAACTGGAAGATCGGGTCCATACGAACTATCTTAAAAGGATCCGACAAGCCAGGGACGGAGGTCAAATCGTATAGGCCAATATGCCTACTTTCAATCTTGGGGAAGGTCCTTGAAAACCTTATGATCTTAAGATTGAAAGATTTGTTACTAAATTCGACATACTGCTCCGACAGAGAGTTTGGTTTCCGCCCTGGCAGATCGACGGAAGATGCGTTGGTCCTGCTGTGGGAGTTGGTCGCCGCCTGTGAGGAAAAGTATGTCTTGGGTCTCAGCTTCGACATCTCCGGAGGTTTCGATAATGTTTGGTGGCCAAGCATACTCGGAAAGCTGAAACGTCGCGGGTGTCCTCAAAATCTTTACAACCTGATGGTGGATTACTTTGCTGGTCGTGTGGTTGGTTACTATGGTTTCCAAACATGGCATCATGCAGAAAAACGTCACCAAGGGTTGCTCACAGGGATCCATTCTCGGTCTGAGTTGTTGGAACTTAGTTTTCGACGAGTTCCTTCAAACTCTTACTAACATCGGGTTCTGCGAACCATAGCCTACGCGGACGACCTTCTCGTTATTGTCTCTGACAATGCGAGATTGGAGTTACAGCGTAAAGGGCAGATTGTCGCCGATGCTATTTCCACTTGGTCCGCCAAAGAGAAATTAGAACTATCGGCGGCAAAGACCGAAATGGTGCTCTTGAAAAGTTCTCTGGATAGAGCAAGACCCCCTGTGGTAAAGATTGGAGAGGGGAATGTGACTCACAAGACGACCATAAGGTATTTTGGAGTTCATATCGACTCTGGAATGAAGATTAATTCTCATGCTAGTTATCTGAATTCCAAGACTACCCAAACGTTGTATGCGTTGGCTAGACTTGCGAAATCGAAGTAGGGAGTCGGACATAGAGCTATGTTCTGATCGTAACTTACGCTGCTGCGGGCTGGGCGGACCTTATCGGTGTCGCGGCTGAATCTACTCTGGCCAAAGCACAGAGAAGGGTCTTCCTTAGCGTCACCAAGGCCTATCGGACAATATCGACCGATGCGATCGCTGTGATAGTCGGAACGATACCGGTGGACTTGGTGATAGCGGATCGTGTGTTTGCTTACATGACGCGACAACAAAAATCGATCTCTTTGGGAGAATCTCAGGCTTCGGCCGTAGACTCCCTCGGCCCGGGAAGCAAGCCCCATCCGTTCGTTCATAGAACGTCGGATGTTCCTGGATTGGGTTGGACTCGAGGTGGCAGTTGGAATCACCGTTGTTGTTCTCCGAAGGCGACGACGGCCCGAGCATCAAGCACATTAGTATAGCCGGTATTCTACTCAAAATATGAAGATACGCGACTTCCGCGTAAGCGGATTTGAACGCAACTAAATACTACATGTCGGTGCCTCGCGAGGGTTTTGGAGGTTGAGCGCGGTTTCCGATTTCGCGTTCGCGACTTCAAGCATCCGCGGTGACGCATTCTTGATTACGCTCGCATACGACGCGGGCTCGCTGACGTCAATCTCCGTCGTACGGCTGTGTATGCTGTCGACGGATGACGTCTGCCATCGGGAGAGTGGGGGAAGTAGCTCGGCGCGTCGCGCTCGCGCGTTCCTTCTCCGTTACATCTCCTCTCTCTTGCGCCGCGTCTCGTTGCTTCATATCGCGCGATCGCTTGGTCTTCTCGGCGTCGGTACCGGCCTCGACGAGAGGGGTGCGGATAGTCAATCCACCGCGGGAGCGGGAGGAGCCCACGACGACGCGTCGCTGTCCTCCCTCTCATCGGATTCTAGTCGCGACGAATATCCACGACCCGTTCCCGCGGTCGCGAGCGGAATTCGCGGAGTCGCCTGCAGTTGGCGATCCTCCAGGGCCGGGGAGCCGAAAAAGCTCACGCAGTCCCTCCACCGGCCTGCCGCTTGACCGATGGGTAATCACGCAGCTGCTTCGGACTAACCTCGCGAGGAGCCAACTAGGGGAGCCCCAAAGGAGCCTCGCGGGGTCTCTAAGCTTGACGGATGTGGTCCCGCGAGGGGTTCGACCGGCCGACTCGTGGTCCGTCGTACTGGGAGCTTTTTCCTCAATAATGCCTCGTAGTCCTCAACAATCATTAAATATCGGGGGCTCTTCTCCAGTACGGCGGTAAGAGACTCGTGGGACACGGGGTCATCGTCCCTTAACGGGTTCCACATGGTCGCGTGAGATCCGAACTTTTGACGTAGGTGGTATCGGACGAACCGGTCACGGAGATCCTCATAGGGGCCATCCGTCTGGAAAGCCAGCGCGACTTATTCTACGAGGCCCTCGCAAACAGATAGTCCACCCTAGAATGAAAATACAAGAAGAAAAAGAAGACATCGTCGGTAATTAACGGTCTTGCATTTCGAAGAGGCCCTTTCCTTCGTAACGCGGCGCGTCCTCAAGCCGCGCAAGATCACGCGGGGGATTCGCGAAACGGACGGAGGGAACTCCAACGGGTTTCGCCTCCGGTGATGGTTCTGTCGCGGACGAAAAGGGTGCTCCGAAGCACGTTCGCGGACACTTACACACAATCCGCGCTCACGCACCTCGCACGCCACAAAGGAAAACCCAACCAGTGGGCCCTACCTGAATTTTGCAGGTCGTAAGATCCAAGGTCTTCTTGATGTCCTCTACTGGGGACGGCGTGGAAGCGCACCCACACACACTCGCGCGGAATAAGCAAAACTCTCTCTCGAGTTAGGAAACAAAGGGGCGGCTCGCTCGCGTATTGCTCGTGTTCCGCCTTGCCTCGGGGTTAACCGTTAATTAATGTCCTCCCAAAATCGATCACACATCGATCGTCGCGCTCTTCTCGTCGCCGGCTCGCGGCTCTCCCCTGTAACCGTGCTGGTTACATACAACCACATAGACGATTAAGGGGCGATCCCCACTCATGGAAGGCCTGAATCCTCCGTTTCTTCGCGAAGAGGAGAATTCGGGATAGTTGCGGCATCTGACACGCATGCGCATCGATCCCCGATATCCGATCGAGGAAGATCGACGCGAGAACTAGGACTGCCACTCTACGTTTGGAAGCGACCGCGACAGCACGTACAATTCCTTCAGCGAAGACCGATATCCAATCGAGTGATCAAATCGATCAAGTAACTTAGTCAAACCGCGTAACTTACTCTCGTTGCATACGCGACTCAAACCGAGGGGTCACGAGCACAAACCGAGCCGTGGCACTGCTGCATTGTGATTTGTAACGACGCCCAATCCGGCGTGACCACGTAGTAGTCAAAAGCAGTAAATTCACGAAGGTATGCAACGAGAGCGAGTCTGTGTCTTTTGCTGAAGATAACGGGTGAGAGGTGAGCGTTTTCGGGTAAGTTGTCACAGTAGGATTCCGCGGAAATTACGATCGGATTCGCACTGTTGAAATCAGGCGTCCGTCACCGGAGAACACTTATAGCTCACACTCGTGCCCTTTGATGAACTCCTAGGTGTCATAACCTGGTTTCGGCTTCATACAAGTCTCCACCTAAACACTTCCTCCGAGAAATCGGCCGGGTGAAACGGTGCTGCGACAAACCGTCAATCACGTTG